>NC_058130.1:302839792-302853709 GCF_016433145.1 Gracilinanus agilis | reverse complement strand
ATAAGTTTTCTTTCTTTCCCCTCTGTATCTTATTTACCTTTTCAGGTTTCTCTCGATTTTTGTGGTTGGATATCAAACTTTCCATTTAGCCCTGGTCTTTTCTGTGCAAATACCTGGAATTCTTCAATTTTGTTGAATGCCCATACTTTCCCTTGGAAATATATAGTCAATTTTGATGGGTAGTTGATCCGTGGTTGCAGGCCCAGCTCTCTTGCCTTTCTGAATATTGTATTCCACGCCTTGCGGTCTTTTAGTGTTGAGGCTGCCAGATCCTGTGTGATCCTGATTGGTGCTCCTTGATATTTGAATTGTTTCTTTCTGGCTTCTTGTAAGATTTTTTCTTTTGCTTGGAAACTCTTGAATTTTGCAATGATATTTCTTGGTGTTTTCCTTTCTTGATCGAATGCCGCAGGTGTTCTATGAATCCTTTCAATGTCTATATTGCCCTCTTGTTGTAGGACTTCAGGACAATTTTGCTGAATAATTTCTTTTCGTATGGAGCCCAGGTTTTTATTAATTTCTGGTTTTTCTGGAAGACCAATTATTCTCAAATTGTCTCTTCTAGACCGGTTTTCTTGGTCTGTCACTCTCTCATTGAGATATTTCATGTTTCCTTCTATTTTTTCAGTCTTTTGGCTTTGTTTTATTTGTTCTTGTTGTCTTGAGAGATCATTAGTTTCTACTTGCTCAATTCTAGCCTTTAGGGATTGATTTTCGGCTATAATCTTTCTGTTTTCGGCCATAATCTTCTGGTTTTCGGCCATAATCTTCTGGTTTTCGGCCATAATCTTCTGGTTTTCGACCATAATCTTCTGGTATTCCTTTTCAATCTGGTTATTTCTGGTGTTCAATTTGCTTATCAGTTCATTTGGTTTCTGAGCCTCGCTTTCCAGTTGCAAGATTCTACCTTTTAAACTGTTATTTTCTTGCCAGATCTCTTCCATTTTCCTCAAAATCTCAGTTTTGAACTCTTCCATAGCTTGTGAGGAGTTTTCCTTATTTGGGGAGGGTCTGGATGGTTGTTTGTTCTCCTCCTCTGTTTGCTTGGTTGTCTGGATTTTCTCTGTGTAAAAGCTGTCGAGTGTTAAAGACTTCTTTTTTTTTGTTATTATTCTTTTCTTCTGAACTTCCTGTGACTGATTAGCCATCATTAGCCCAGCAGCTTCTCAGGTTTATCCTTGCGCTCAGTGTCTGTCAGAGATCTATTGGCTCCTGAGGTCTGAGTTCTAGTTTTTTCCCAAGGTCAAGCCCCCTGGTGGATTCCCTTGCTTGATCCTCTGCAGGAGGTTCCTTTACAAGTCTCAGGGAGCTACTTCCACAGTCGTATACCTGTCTGCACTGGTTCCCCACTTAGGCTTTAGTTCCTGGTTGTGTCTGCCTCCACCCACGCCTCTGCTCAGCTGGCACTCTGCGCCCAGCATCCTGCTTCTGCGCGCGCTCAGATTTCGCGTGCGTTTTTGACTTAATGGGGTCCTAAGTCTTGCTGCTCTCAGGAACAGGTCCCAGAGCTGCAGATGACTCGATGGGTGCCCCAAACTTGCTCTATTTCTTTTTAGCTGGGTTCGGAGCTATAGGTGAGTGTGGAGGGGTTGGGGGTGGGGCGGTTGCTCAGCCCGCGATTGAGTGAGAGCCCTTTATAGCCTGGAAATGTCTCGATTCCACATACCTTCCACGCTGTGCCCTGTTGTGGGGTTCCTCCGTTTGTCTGGACTTGTTTTTATGTCCCCTTGAGGAGTTTTGTGTGTTTCGGTCAGGAGAGGTTAAGAGCTGCTTCTTACTCTGCCACCATCTTAACCCGGAAACCCCCACACATTTTTTTAAAAGCATTTTGTGTTGGAGATTTGATATGAAGTTTTTCTCCCTATGGAGTTGTAAGGATTCCTATGTGGCACAGTGGATAGAGTGCTGGGCCTGGAGTCAAAGTTCAAACCTAAGCTCAGACACATCTTGGCTATATGACTTGCTGATAATAGTTAAGTTACTCACAGATGATCATCATACAGTATCGATGTTACTGGTTCTACTCATTTCACTTTGCATCACTTTATTTAAGTCTTTCTAAGATTTTTTTGTGACTGTCTTGTTTATAGTTTTGTATGGCACAATAGCATTTCATTACAATCATATTCTACAACATCTTCAACCATTCCCCAGCAGATGGATATCCCTTCAGTTTCCAATTCTTTGCCACCACGAAAAGAATTGCTATAAATATTTTTGTATAGGTATGTCATTTTCCCTTAAAACTTCTTATTTTCCAAACTTCTTAATTATTATGAAGGGCAATATGATCATTCTTTTAGTTATGTAGGTTTTTAAAAATTCAGCATCATCTTTGACTCCTTATTTTTCCTCATCCACATTCATAAATTCATATATCCAATCAGTTATTGGTTCTCCCTAAATATCTCACATCTTTCTTATCCTTCCTATCACAAGGCTGCAACCTAATTCAAACCCTCACCACCTCTCACTTGATCTACTGAAGTAGTATACTAATACTTCCTTGATATCTCAAGGCTCACTTCATTCCTGTCCATTTTCTTTTATTATTTTTTAAGCTGTTATCTTCTGTCTTAGAACCAATACTAAGTTTTGGTTCTAAGACAGAAAAGGATAAGGGATAGGCAATTGGGGTTAAGTGAATTGTCCAGGGTCACATAGCTAGGAATTGTCTAAGACCAGTGTTGTGAGGGTTTATTTAGTAATTAATTTAGTAATAGTGTTGGACCTAGCAGGAAGGGCTGGAGGATTCCAAGATGGAATGAAGGAGCAGGAAGTGGGCTTATGCTCTGAGTGGGACTCCATTAGTGGTTGGACATAACTGTTGTTAACCCTGGGAGATCTCAGAGTTAGGGGAAAAACTGCACCCAGATTCCCTGGGATCCTGAGAGGTGAAGGCTTTCAGCAAGTGGACAAGACCTGCAGAACTGCTCCAAGTGGGGAAGTGGTTTGGGATCTGGTGGACAGCATTTCAAACTCACTCTCCCTACCTGGGTACCTTGGATCACCTGGTGGAGTTGGCTCTTGGCATCCTGTGACCATCCTCAGATTATCGTGAGACCCCAATTGAAAGCCACCCTCAGGCTCTTTAGCTTAACTGACCAAATCTGGCTGGAAACTGGGTTTGAAGGAGCCTTTCCTGTGACTCTAGTACTGCTTCCTTTGGGCCCTGCCTGGCTTAGGTCAATAGGATAGAGTAGTTAAGTCCTTCCCTGCCCCTGTGTTTTGCCCTTAGGTTTTCAAGTGTAGAATCCCCTATCCCATCCTTTATTTAGTTATCCACAATTAAACTGTATAAACTTTTACCTTTGTCTGCTGGTTCCATAGACCCTGGCCTAGGGTGAGCTGGGTGTCTGTTGGGTGTCTGATAAAACAGTGAACCCTGGTCTCCCTATCCTGGTTGGTCCTGTCTCTCCTTCAACCCAGTATGTACCCACAAACCATTTAGGTTATATTTTAATAATAATTAACATCCCTGGTGCCTCACTTTTACACCAGCTGACTCTCTATCCATTGAGCCACTTCATTGCCCTATTCCTATCTATTTCCCAAGCAACTGCCAAAGTGATTTTCCTAAAGCATGGATCTGATCATGTCACTTCCATACTTATATTCTAGTCTCTTTTTATATTAAGTTCCATGATGTACATAATAATACAGATATATGTTTGATAAATAAGTATATGTACATATATGTAAATACACACACAAACATTAAGGGTGTTTGCAATGCTCAAAACATTTTAACTGATAAGGCTATGCAATCAAAAGCAAGTTTGAAGACTACCATACTATTGTATTTGAGATTCAGATAGAAAACTATTCTCTCTTTATAATATGCCATCAAACAATAATGCCACCAAACATAAGTGGCATAAAGGAACTTGTGCAATATTAATGAAACATAGAGTCTATGTCTCTATAAAAAGGAGGAAGACTAATAGAGATTCTTTAGAACAAGTCAGAAGTCTACAGAAACATTTTATGAACAAGCAAATACCATGTCATTGAGCATAACAAAAACTGATAATATGTACTTGCCACTGGATTTGTCAAAATGTAAGCAAAAGTTATTTTGGATGAAATCTATTACATAGCTAAGAATTAAGAGTAGAGTCAAAAGGACCTTAATGGGTGATATTCTCATGAATTCAGGAAATTCTCAACCATAAATAAATATCAAACAAATAGCTGAGTAGTGTGGATTTGTTTATGGAAATGGAAAGGATTGTATGTTATGGCAATTCAGAAGTGAATGGTTCCCACTGGAAATTACAGAGGAGTTATCAGGAGTCCAGACTCAATGAAGAATATGAAAGGAAATGGTAGATGTTATATAACATTTAACTGCAGGAGCCAAAAATTTAGCATCTGCGGAATACCAAGCAAGATATGACCTAGAGGCTAGAGTTATACATCAAAAGTTTATTTTATGAACTGACATTGCAAATCCCTACTCTACAAATGTACATTTCAATTTATACTGGATAACTCAATCAGTAAACTATAGGAATTGGACTATTGACATAAACTGAACTGTTTATTGCTCACAATCACCAAGATAAAATTACTCATATATAAAAACTTGAAAACAACATCTAAAGTGAGTTTTTCCATACTAAATACTCATAAGTTTTAAGCTAGATGGAACTGCTTTCAAAATTTAGAGAAATATCAGATAAAATCAAAATCATGAAAACACTAGATCATTCAATCAAGAGGTATTTCTTAAGCATCTATTATGTGACAGACACTGTGCCAGGCACTAAGGAGACAAAGACAAAACAAAAAAAGAGACAAAAAAAATATTCCTGTCATTCTAATACTGTGATTGTACAATGATTTTTTCTTACTGTTAGCCTATAAGAAAATGAGCTTGTATCCTAATACTTTTATTTGACTACAGAAACCAACTTTTTCTTCTATGAGAGGAATTATCTCTAGGACATTCAAGATAAAAGAGTAATAGTAGGAAAGTGCTTTGTCCCTAGTTTCTATTTGAATTTCATTGTAAAAGCTGAGAATAGTAATAATAACAGACATTTATAATAACACTTCAAAGTTTGCAAAGATATTTATTTATACTATCTCATCTGAGATTTACAACAACCCTGTGAAGTTAGTTCTATGGGCAGAAATATTCCTGTTTTATAGATGAGGACACAGACTCAGAGATTGAGTGACTTGCTCATGATAGTTTTCTAAGTCTTCCTGTCTCTAAATCCAGTACCCTATCTTACTAAACAAAACTGTCTTTTATCCTAAATAGTCCTAAAAAAATAATATTGATCTGTGCATTCAATAAATAGAATCTGATTTAATCTTGCTGTTAGAATCTTGCTTACTTCTAAATTTTGATAGTTTAGAAACTGCAACAAATGTAATGTGACCCCACCCTTTCAAGTTAGTTTCTTTTCTTAGACTTCCCTAGAATCATCAATATCATGTGTCCATCTTCCATTTTAGGAAGCTATTTTTAATTTCTTTTCTCCTCGCTCATCATATTGGGGCAATTACAAAATCTTGTCTGTTCAATTCCTCCTCTATGATGCCTCAAAGTTCCCTTTTGCTTCCTATTTCTATTGGTGAAATCCAGGTCTTTCATCTCTTTCTGCCTAGCATAAGGCAACAGTCTCCTTTGAAATTTGGAAAGGATCCAGTACAACCCCCTCATTTTATAACTGGAGAAGCAGAGGACCAGAATGGTTAAGTGATTTGGCCAAGGTCACAAACATCTAAGAATTATCAGAGGAGGGACTTGAACTCAAGTTTTCTGACTCCAAATACAGTGCTCTTTCCATTACAACTTAATTTTACATTAGCTATGACATATATGTTTTTGCCAAAATAGCAATACAAACATTCTAAGCCTGCCAAGTCTACACTAATATAGGGCTGCCAGCTTTGGGTGTGGAGCATACAGAAAAGACAGTGTCAGTGTGGGGAGAGGGTGGTATCCATGGGAGATGAAAATAGCTTACATTTATATAGCACTTTAAGGTTTGTAAAGCTTTTCCCTCACAACAGCCTTGTGAAGTAAGGCAGATATAATTATCTCTATTTTACACATAACTAGTGCTCATGCTATGCCTTCTTATCTACCCTAAATTATTACTTGCCCCAGGACCCAAGGAGATGGTAGTTACAGCAAAAGAAAGAGGAATAATAGATCACTGTTGATTATCACCATGTTTTTCTTCCCTTCCTCACTGGGAAAATATCTGGATTGTATTGGAGACACTCCCTGGAAAAGCTGTAGGTTAGGAGGAAGAGAATGAGAGAGAAAGAGATCTCCCTTTTTATCACTTTGCCTGCAAGAGGGACTTTCTATCAGTCTTTCCACTGGGTGTCAGGAACCAAGAAAAATGTTAAAGATTTTGGACCTTTGGGCCTTGAAATGGAGACTTTCAGAGTTGAGCTTATGCTGGGAACCAGACAGGGAAACAAAATGAATGTGTTGGGTTTGAAAAGTAGCAGTTTAAAGACCAGCAAGGGAGACAGAAAGGCAAGTTCAGCCTGAGTGGCCAAGATAGGCAGCTTTAGAAAAAACATCATTAGTTCATGGGTGGAGCACCCAGGTGACAGCACAAAAAACTTTTTTTCCCTTGTGATTACACTTTTTAAAATTCAATATATAGCTATAAAAACAGTTTGCTCATGTACAGAACAGAGCTAGGAATGTGGCCAGATATAGTAGTAGTTGGTGAATAGGGAATGAGTAGGGGGTCTCAATCTGTAGATTTTCCTATTTTATTTATCTCAAGCAATATATAGTTTAAAAAAAAACAAACAACTCTAATATTTGTCTTCATCCATCAGTGGATATAGCCATTGGACCTGCAGTCAGAAAGACCAAAGTTCAAAATTGATCTACTAACTCTGTGTCCCTGGATTTAACCTGTGTTTTCTTCAGTTTCCTTAGTTTTAAAATAGGGATAATAATAGCCCTACCTCAAAGGGTTATTGTGAGAATAATATTGTGAGAATATTATTGTGAGAATAATACAATAAAATAATATTATAAAAAGTGTCTGGCACAAAGTAGGTGCTATGTACTTATTCCCTTCTTTTCCTTCCCACCCTTATTTTGTTTCTAGTTCTTTGCTAATTACTAAAAAGCGTGTTATTAGGAATATATTGATATATATGGAACTTTTTTTCCCTTTGATTGACATCCATGGAGTAGATGTTAAACAATAGGGTTTCTGGGTCAATAAATATGGACATTTTAGTCATTTCCTTAGCATAATTAGCAGAGTGCCCATATGTAATATGATTATTGAATTTAATAATCCAAAGTACAAGAAATATTTTATATCAACTCTAAACTAGAATTTAAAAATCAAAAAGTAAAAGTTTCTTTCTTGCTGAATCATTTGAAGTCATGGGACTTATGTGGTAGGACTTAAGGGAGGCTGACTAGAAAGAATCTCCTGTAGATTCATCAGGAAAACCTTCATGAGGCCATTGTATTATGTGGTCACAGATTTGGACTTGAGGAAGGATCTTAGAAATTAAGCCAAACCATGCCGTTCTCTATATGATGACTCCAAGGCCTGACGAAGGTAACATGCCTTGCCCAATGCCAAATAGCTGATAAATATGTGAGGGCAGATTTGAGTACCAGGCTTCTTGACTCTAAGACCACTATTCTCTCAACTATAAAATCCTGCCCTCTTGGCCCAGTAGATTGGCTACAGTTTCTTGCTTACCTTTTAGGCAAACTATTATACTCGCTTAGTGGTCAATAAGCTTTCCTATAGGTTTAAGAGAATTGGCACATGAATCAGTATGAACTACTTGAACTATTGCATTTTTTCAAATGCAACATGTCATGGCCACATGTGGGGACTCCACTAAAATATTTTGATTTTGTTTTATTTTTGAGTGGATCTATCTCAGAGTATATGGGTATCAAATGGAGGATCATAGTCTTGGAAAAATAATTCACTGTCCAATATGTGCCAGGCACTGTACTAGGTACTAGGAGGACAAAGACAGAAATTAAGGAAACACTACAGTTTAGAAGTCTACTATGTTAGAGATGTACATGTATAAATATATGTAAACATACCTACATATATGTAGCAAGATATGGGTTATTACTATCCACCGGCAGACAGGGATTCTGAGTGTTTATCTTCTTGAGTCTCTGTGGAGTCTTGAAATTCTGATTGACAACTTAGCCCCTTTCATTCCTAAGGGAGAATAGGGAGACCAGAATTCTCTAGAGGCAGCTACATCATATGGTGTGATAGGCTGTGAGGATGAGAATAGGTCACTCTACTCTGCCACGGCCACAGTGAGCTGAAGCTGGAGCTGTTGCCAAGACAGGCAGCCAAGGCAGGCACTGAGACCACAAGCAAAACTGGCAGAAGAGAGAATGCCAAAACCCTAAGACAAAGATTATAGCTGAGCTATGCAGAAGCCATACAGAGTAGATGCAAAGCATCTGGAGACATTCCAGTTGCTAATAAGGGAACTGGTGATGCCCAATTCTCTTGTCCCTTGCATCATTCTGACTCTTGCACTCTTCTTAGGAGAGCTCTGAGTCTGTTTTCTTTAAAAGTTGGTTTGCTTTCTGTTTTGCCTTTTGTTTTGAAAGGTACTAGTTTTCCTAAGATAGTCTTGATGTTCACTGCAGTGCTGATTTTTGTGTGTGTCCTTGGAGGTTAGATGCAAATCACAGAGAAAAATAGTAGATTATACATATACATATATATTCATGAAAGATGGAGAGAAAGACAGAGACAGAGAGGCAGAGAGAAACAGAGAGAGAGAGAGACAGAGACAGAGACAAAGACAGAGAGATTGAGAGAGAGATTGAGGATTCTTTTTAGTTGTGAGGAACTTTGCAGCTAGGGGCTTAAATCAAGCAACAATAGAAATTTTATTGATATGTGTTTTATAGCTCATGAATCGGGACAATACTTAAACATAAAATAGGAACTAGAAATTCCTGCAGGGGAAGGCATTTTTTTTTTTCAAAACCTTTACCTTCCGTCTTAGAGTCAATAGGGTCACACATCTGGTAAGTGTCTGAGGCCAGATTTGAACCTAGGACCTCCCATTCTCTAGGCCTGGTTCTCAAACCACCGAGCCCCATAGCTGCCCCCCAGGGGAAGGTATTGCAAATGAATGAGATGGTCTTTTGAGGTTGTGGACTCTGACATCCTTGATTTCTTTTCATTTCTCCTTCTGCTGATTTAAAAGAGAGTGGACTAAATAGAAACTCCTGGCCCTAAGAGTGAGCTGGGGGAGGTGGTAGTGAAATGCACTGCTCACAGGGAGAAGAGGGCCAGCCAAGGGGTAGTAACTAGTTCTGCTCCCCCACTTTTCACCTACTTTACACACTATTAGAAGTCTACCACAACCACTGCTAGTTAAATATTGGGTAACTTTTGGAGGGTGAGGTTCAAGCAGCATACAAAAAAGGCTTCTCGTAGAAGGTAGTCATTGAGCTGAATTCTGAAATAGACAAGGGATTTTTAATGGGTATATATATACATATATATATATATATATGTATATATATGGAAGGGGTAAATACCAGGTGTGGAGAACAGTCAGTGTAAACACACAGAGATAGGAAATGGAGAACTGGGTATGGAGAATAGAGGACCAATTTGCATAGACAGTAGAGAATTTAGATAGATTGGGACTAGGTTATATAAAAAACTTTAAATATCAAACAGAGGAATTTATATTTGATCTTTGAGGCAATAGGGAGTTGAGTAAATATTATTGCTGAGTGGGAGAGTGATATGCACTTTAAGGAAATCACTTTGGCAGTAATATGAAGAATGAAGGAGAGGGGAGAGACCAGTAATAAGGCTATAGAAAAAGTTCAGGCAAAAGGTGATGAGGGTCTGATCTGGGGTGATATTAGTTTAAGTGGAAAAAGAGGGCAGATGTGAAAGAAGTTATTAAGGTAGAATGAACAATGTGGGAGAAACACATCCAAGTTTGTAGCAGGGTCTCACCCCAAGAAAGGGGGACTTAAAATTTTGTTCAACCCAGAAGTAAGAAAAAAAATTTATTTGAACAATAGATTTATGGTGGTATAATAACCTAAAAGCTGGTGGAATAGTCTGGAGGTTAATCAGGTAGCCTTAGGCTGATGGATAAACGCAGGGGCTAATCAATAGCCTCTGTAGAGCTGATGCAATAGCAGCTTTCCAGGTGTGGAGAAGCAACTCTGAGTATGCAGTAGTAGCTCCACTGTAGAGTTGTAGCTTCCATGCTCTGTGGATCAGGGTTGGCATATTTATTGGGGTCTGGGAGCTTGTTATCTCCCATTCCAAACAAATCTTCACCTTTCCTAGTGGGCATGGCCAAATTCAGGTGGAAGTGTGTTTTGGGGTTTGATGTCAGAGGCAATAAGGAGCATGCAGAAGTTCGGGAATTCTTCTGGAATGCCAGAGTCCTCAATGCACAGGTCCCTTGTTCCTCTATTGTCCATCTTGTCATCATTTGTCAATATAGGAGAAGCGAGCTGCCCTCCTGGAATGAGAATATGGGGCAGGGCTGGGTGGTGGGGAATGCAGTATATTGGAGAACCCCTATAGATAAATAATCTTATAGTTCTTGACAGTTTTAATCTAAAGTAAATATAGAACAATATAAATAATTAATAAAACAGATTAGGCACAAGGTTGATGCTCAGTATGGAATATTACAGATCCAGTACACTGAATGGGTAACTGATCAATCTATAATTCATGTTTGACTAATGCTGAAATTACAAGTTTTGTGGTTGATGTTTAACCAGTGCTACCTGGTGAGAAATATGAGATTTTAGAGTATGAAGGTCTTGTTCCTATTACTACCCCTCACTGACTGCTGTCTGCCTCCCATCAATAAGACTTGGCAAATGATTGGACATGTGGGTTGAAGGAGAGTAAAGAGTCCAATCTTGGTGAATGATAATTAAATCTTTTAGAGATGAACAGGACATCAAGTAAGGGAGTGTAGAAAGAGAATAGAGTAGGACTCAGCAGAGTATCTTGGAGTATGTCTATAGTCATGGGTTTCTGTACTTCTGCACAGTTCCTGGCACATAATGAGCACTTAATAAATGCTTACTTATTGAATGATGATGATCCCGTTTTTTGACTTTCTTTATTGCCTCAGAGCTTAGCAGAGTACAGGGAACTTAGTAGGTGCTTAATAAATGCTAACTGACTAAGTGATCAGAACAGGCAGACAAGAATAAAACCCCAAAGTACACATCTTGATTTTTGAGCAAAGTGGGTTTAAGTGAGGTAAAGTTATCAAGCTTTTAGTTTTTCAGTGATATCTTCAACTGTAATAAGCAAGTTTGGAAGAGGATAGGGTTTTGGGGAAAGATAATAAGTTCAGTTTTTGACATGTTAATTTTAAGATGTCTACAGTTGTGATATGATACAGGGTGATATGGTGCTTCTGTAGGATGGGCCTTATGAAGGTGGTCCAAGATCCTACATGGTATATAGATCTAAGCTGAGTGAGGATAGGGATGCCTGAATTGCCACGGAGGTGTGCTGGTAACCACCAGGGCTTATAAATGCTCAGCTCAGCTAAGCACTTGACCCCAGAAACAGTGCCCAAGCCAAAGTGAATAAATGAGAAACTGTGTATTGATCCACACAGCTCCTCTGGTTACTTGGCTTGGGGTTGGGTTGATAGATTAGGTTTATGATAAGGATAGTAATTGATATTGAGTTGGATAACGCCAATGACTGTGACTTTGATAAAATCCCCTCTCCCCTTTGGATGTAATTATTCACTTGCTCTTGGAATGACATCAGTCTCCACTTAAATGGGTTCAAGGATTTAATGCTATAAACTCAAAGGGGTAAGGCCCAGAATAAGGAAAGTGGTGTTGGGGATGGCTATGCTAAATCTAATGGGAGCTGGAGTAAGCTAAACAATCACTAGCAAGTTGTCAGCTGGCTGGAGAGGTTCTTCTCCCTCACAGACCCTGGTCAGGCCTGATCATAAGGGCTTATGATCTTCTTCTTCTTGGTACATGTTTGATGTGTATCTCTCAGCCCTAATCAGCAATAGGTGAATTGATTACTTGAGGCAATAAGGTACAGATGCTAGGTATAAGTTGGTACCTCAGAGTTGTTTTAATTTGCATTTCTCTAATCAGGAGGGATTTAGAACACTTTTTGATGTGCTTATTGATAGTTCCTTATATATTTGGGAAATTAGACCTTTGTCAGAGAGTTTTGTTATAAAAATGTTCTCCGAGTTTGTTGCTTTCCTTCTAATTTTGCTTGCATTGTTTTTCTTTGTAAAAACCTTTTTAATTTGATATAGTCAAAGTCATTTCATTTTACTTTTTACAATGTTCTCTATCTCTTGCTTGGTCTTAAATTCCTTCCTTTCAGGTGGCCTAGTAGTACCAGATCTTAAACTGTATTATAAAGCAGTGGTCATCAAAACAATATGGTACTGGCAAAGAGACAGAAGGGAGGATCAGTGGAATAGACTTAGGGTAAGTGACCTCAGCAAGATAGTCTATGATAAATCTAAAGAGCCCAGCCTTTGGGACAAAAAATCCACTGTTTGACCAAAACTGCTGGGAAAATTGGAAAACAGTATGGGAGAGATTGGGTCTAGATCAACATCTCACACCATACACCAAGATAAATTCAAAATGGGTGAATAACATGAATATAAAGGAGGAAACTATAAGTAAATTAGGCGAACACAGAATAGTATACTTGTCAGATCTCTGGGAAAGGAAAGATTTAAAAACCAAGCAGGAGTTAGAAAAAAATTACAAAATATAAAATAAATAATTTGATTACATTAAATTAAAAAGGTTTTGTACAAATAAAACCAATACAACCAAAATTAGAAGGGAAGCAACAAATTGGGAAAAAATCTTTATAACAAAAAACTCTGACAAAGGTCTAAATTACTCAAATATATAAGGAGCTAAATCAATTGTACAAAAAAAATCAAGCCATTCCCCAATTGATAAATGGGCAAGGAACATGAATAGGCAATTTTCAGATAAAGAAATCAAAACTATTAATAAGCACATGAAAAATGTTTTAAATCTCTTATAATTAGAGAAATGCAAATCAAAACAACTCTGAGGTACCACCTCACACCTTGCAGATTAGCTAACATGACAGCAAAGGAAAGTAATGAATGTTGGAGGGGCTGTGGCAAAATGGGGACATTAATGCATTGCTGGTGGAGTTGTGAATTGATCCAACTATTCTGGATGGCAATTTGAAACTATGCCCAAAAGGTGCTAAAAGACTGCCTGCCCTTTGATCCAGCCATACCACTGCTGGGTTTATACCTTAAAGAGATCATAGGGGAAAAGACATGTACAAAAACTTTTATAGCTGCACTGTTTGTAGTGGCAAAAAAATGGAAAACGAGGGTATGCCCTTCAATTGGGGAATGGCTGAACAAATTGTGGTATCTGTTGATGATGGGATACTGTGGGAAGTCAATAAGAGAACAGATAAAAATCTGAGACTCCTCTTTTGACCCCTTTTGTGATCCTTGTGATTTTTTGTTGAAAAGTATTGTGGCCTTATTGAAAAGCTTTAAGTTCCTAGCAAACCTGAATTTAAAGGGTTAACGCTGTTCCCCTTTGCCCAGGAATGCAGCTACAGCCAAGGCCAAAACCTTAGCAGGGGCAATTCAACCCTGAGAAAAATATTCCCTGACTTGGCTTTCTGATAAGAACCTAGTCAAAATTCAGCCTTGGCCTTGGTCTATTCTGAAGCCAATGTTTTGTGTTTTATGACATAATTTATAACTTCTGCGCATCTGTAAACTTTCAGTGGGGTTCTTTTGTGTGAAATGAGTCTTGAAATATATACATATACATATACATATACATATACATATACATATACATATACATATGCATATGCATATGCATATGCATATGCATAT
>NC_058130.1:302770483-302839427 GCF_016433145.1 Gracilinanus agilis | reverse complement strand
ATATATATATATATATATATATAATAAACTCCATGCTCCTGGAGCCAGAGCTGGAAGAAGCAGCTATGAGCTAACAGAAAGATATCCTGTGTCCCATTACTTCCTTATCAACTAAACTGTCCTTATAAGATTATCTGGAGATGATAGATAGATCTCCAGAGGATACTATTGTGCTCTGTGGGAAATATAAGTAAAGATAATGGGGACACCAGGGATATTAAATAAAACTAGGAGATTGTGAGTACACACACACTGGGATTTATGAGAGACTGGACTAGGATGGAAAGACCAGAGTTTACTGGATTCCCACAGGAATGGCAGTTGATCTTAACAGTCACTCAGATTCCCATAGGCCAGTGTCTAGAAACAAGCTGACAAGGTAAGGGACTTAACAGCTTTAATTATGTTTGACTAAAAGGTGGGAAAGGGATTTCTATACTTAAAATCTAAAGGATAAAACCATAGGGCAATGGGAGGACTTATTCTACTCTTATCTAAGTGATCTAAACTAACAGGGCCCAAGGAGCTGTAAATGGAGTCTCTGGGTGACTGCCTCAGACCTGGAACCTGCCAGGTTTGAGTACAGCTAGGGGTTTTGTGGCTTTGGGATTCTCACTGCAATCCACTGATGATCTCTGGATGCCAATAGCCAAAGTTGTCTCAGGTACCAAGTAGTGAAAGTTTTGCTTGAAGCATTGTCCACCAGATCTCAAACTTCACCTCTTCCCTGGCACAGGACTATTGATCTTCTCTCCTTTTGCTAGATGCCACCACTCAGGATCCCAAGGGAAAATCAGGATGCAAAGTGTCCTTTTACTCTGAGGTCTCCCAGGGCTCACCACAGTTTGTGTTAACCCCAAATGGAGTCCTACTCAGAGCCAAGTCACCTCTTCCTGCTCCTTCATTCCAACCTGGAATCCCCAGCTCCAGCTCCTTCCTGCTATGTACAACTTAATTCCTAATCACTAGCTAATCTAATCTTCCTCACAACAGCTCAAAGGAATAAGGAACTGGAGGAATTCCATGATGCAAAGTGAAAGGAGCAGAACCAGGAGAACATTATACACAGAGACTGATACACTGTGGTACAATCTAACATAATGGACTACTCTATTAGCAGTAATGCAATGATCCAGGACAATACTGAGGGACTTATGAGTAAGAATGCTATACACTTTTAGAGGAAGAACTATGGGAGTAGAAACACAGAAGAAAAACAACTGCTTGAACACATGGGTTGATGTGGATATGATTTGGGATATAGACTCTAAATGACCACCCCAGTGCAACTATCAATAATATGGAAATAGGTCTTGATCAATGACACATATAAAACCCAGTGGAATTGTGTGTGGGCTATGCAGGGGAGGGGGATTTGGAGGGGAGAGAAAGAACATGAATCATGTAACCATCAAAAAATTTTCTAAAAAATAAAAAAAAATTTCTTCCTTTCCCACAGATCTCACAGGTATGCTATTCTATGTTCACCTAATTTATTTATTTCATTCTTTATATTTAAGTCATTATTGGTAGAGGGTGTAAGATATTAATTGAAACCTAATTTTCCCCATACTGTTTTCCAATTTTCCCAGAAGTTTTTGTCAAATAGTGAGTGCTTGTCCCAAAAGCTGGGGTCTTTGGATTTATTGAACACTAATTTGCTGAGGTCATTTACTCCTAGTCTATTCCATTGATCCACCCCTTTTGTCTCTTAGCCAGTACCATATTGTTTTGATGACCACTGCTTTATAGTACAGTTTAAGATCTGGTACTGCTAGGCTCCCATCCTTCACATTTTTTTTTCATTATTTCCCTTGATATCCTTGATCTTTTGCTCTTCCAGATGAACTTTTTAATAATTTTTTCTAATTCTATAAAAATTTTTTGGTAGTTTGATAGGTATGGCACTGGGCAAGTAGATTAATTTGGGTAGGATTGTAATTTTTATTATATTAGCTTGTCCTACCCAGAAGCAAGTAATGTTTTTCCAATTATTTAGTTGTGTTCATATAATTCTTGTGATTGTTTTGGCAGATAGATTCCTAAACATTTTATACTGTCTAGAGGGATTTTAAATGGAGTTTCTCTTTCTAACTCCTGCTGCTGAGTTTTGTTGAAAATATATAGAAATACTAGTGATTTATATGGGTTTATCTTGTACTCCGCAACTTTGATAAAGTTGTTAATTATTTCCACTAGCCTTTTATTTGATTTTCTGGGATTCTTTAAGTATAACATCATATCATCTGAAAAGTCATTGCTTACTTTAATCCCTTCAATTGCCTTTTCTTCTCTAATTGTTATCGCTAGAGTTTCTCGGACAATATTAATTAATAGAGGTGATAATGGGCATCCTTGCTTCACTCTTGATCTTATTAGGAAGGTTTCTAATTTGTCTCCATTGCAGATGATACTTGCTGATGGTTTTAAATATATAGTTTATTATTTTGAGGAATTCCCCTTCTATTCCTATACTATAAAGTATAGGAATGGGTGTTGTATTTTATTGAAGCTTTTTCTACTTCTATTGAGATAATCATGTGATTTCTGTTGGTTTGATTATTGATATGGTCAGTTTTGTGGATGGTTTTGCTAATATTAAACCATCCTTGCATTCCTGGTATAAACCCCACCTAGTCATACTGAATAATCCTTGTGATAACTTACTGGAGTCTTTCTGCTAGTATTCTATTTAAGATTTTACATCTATATTCATTAAGGAGATTGGTCTGTAGTTTTCTTTCTCTGTTTTTTATCTGCCTGTTTTTAGAATCAGTACTATATTTGTGTCATAAAAGGAATTTGGTAAAACTCCTTTGCTTATTTTGTCAAATAATTTGGGATCAGTTCTTCAAATGTTTGATAGAATTCACTTGTGAATCCATCTGGCCCTGGGGATTTTTTCTTAGGGAGTTCCTTGATGGCTTGTTCAATTTCTTTTTCTGAGATGGGATTATTTAAGTATTCTATTTCCTCTTTTGTTAATCTAGGCAATTTATATTTTTGTAAATATTCATCCATTTCACCTAGATTGTCATATTTATTGTCATATAACTGAGCAAAATAGTTCTTAATAATTACCTTAATTTCCTCTTCATTAGAGATGAGATCACCCATTTCATCTTTGATACTGTTAATTTGATTCTCTTCTTTCTTTTTTTTAATAGATTAACCAGTATTTGTTTTTCTAAAATACCAGCTCCTAGTCTTATTTATTAGTTCAATAAATTTTTTTACTTTAAATTTTATCAATTACGCCTTTAATTTTTAGGATTTCCAATTTAGTTTTTATCTGGGTTTTTTAATTTGTTCTTTTTTCTAATTTTTTAAGTTGCACACCCAATTCATTCATTTCCGCCCTCTCTATTTTATTGGTATAGGCACTCAGTGATATAAAATTTCCCCTGAGTACTGCTTTGGCTCTTTCCCATAGGTTTTGATATGATGTCTCCTTGTTGTCATTCTCTTTAATAAAGTCCATAATTGTTTTTCTGATTTCTTCTTTGACCCACCAGTTTTGAAGAATTAGATTATTTAGTTTTCAATTAATTTTAGATTTGCCTTTCCATGGACCCTTGTTAATTATAATTTTTATCTCATTATGATCTGAAAAAGTTGCATTATTTCTGCTTTTCTGTATTTGTTTGCAATATTATTATGCCCTAGTACAGTGATGGGCAAACTTTTTAAAGAGGAGGTCAAAGGAAAGGAAATGCTCATCTGTCAGTCTGTTTCTAAGGCAACTCTTTCAAAGTTTCATTGTATTGTATCCTACTCAGCATATTCATCAGATTAGGAATAATATTATGCAGCTCAATAGAACATTTCATGGGGCTGCATCTGGCCCATGGGCCATAGTTTGCCCATCACTGCCTAGTACATGATCGATCTTTGTATATGTACCATGTACTGCTGAGAAGAACGTATATTTCTTTTTATCCCTGTTCAGTTTTCTCCAGATATCTATTAACTCTAATTTTTCTAGCATTTCATTTACTTCCCTCAATTTTTTTCTTACTTATTTTTTTGGTTCATTTATCTAGTTCTGAAAGGGAAGGTTGAGATTCCCCACTAGTATGGTCTTGCTATTTATTTCCTCCTTAAGTGCCTTTAATTTTTCCTTTGGAAATCTAGATGCTATACCATTTGGTGCATAAATATTTAGTAATGATATTACTTCATTATTTATAGTACCTTTTAGCAAAATGTAATTTCCTTCCTTATCTCTTTTAATCAGATCAGTTTCTACTTTGGCTTTTTCTGGTATCATGATTGCTACTCCTGCTGTTTTTGCTTTAGGTCAGTATTTCCCAAAGTGGGCACCACCACCCCCTGTGGGTGCTGCAGCAATCCAGGGGGGGCAGTGATGACCACAGGTGCATTTGCAGGCAGTGAATAACTATAAGGGGGCGGTGATAATATGTGACAGGGGGCGCTAAGTAATATTTTTTCTGGAAAGGGGGGTGGTAGGCCAAAAAAGTTTGGGGACCACTGCTTTAGACAATGCATAATAAATTCTGCTCCAGCCTTTTACCTTTAATCTATGTGTGTCACTCTGCCTCAAATGTGTTTCTTGTAAACAACATATAGTAGGATTCTCGTTTTTAATCCACTCTACTATCTGCTTCTGTTTATTGGGTAAGTTCATCCTGTTGACATTCAGCATTATGATAACTGTGATTATCCTCCATCATATTATCTCCTTTAGATCCTGCTCTATTCCCTTTCACTCTGTTCCTCCTCACTAGTATTTTGCTTTTTGTCACTCCCCTACTTCTCCTTCCCTTCAATTACCACTCCCTTCCCTTGTCTTGTTCCCTTTCTAATTCTCTGTATGGTGATAGAATTCTATACCCCACTGAGTATACTTGTTTTTCCCTCTCTGAGCCAGTTACAATGAGAGTAAAGTTTAAGCACTGATTGCCCATCACCACCCTTATCCTCCCCTCTATAATAATTTTTCATGCTTTATGTCAAATAATTTACTCCATTCCATCTCTCCCTTCCCTTTTCTCTCAGTGCAACCCTCTCTTTCAGCCCTTGATTGATTTTTACATGTCATTCATATGCATATATATCATATCATACATACATATTATTCCATATCATCACATTTATACATACATCATATCATCATATACATCATATTATCATAATCAGTTTACTTCTCTACCCTCTTTCTGAGTAAATTCCTTCTATCTTCTTTACTACCATGAGAAATTTTTTAGAATTACAGAAATATTCTTTCCATGTAGACATATAAACATTTTCACTTTAATGAGTCCCTTAAATTTTCTCTTTTTTATTTACCTTTTTGGGTTTTTCTTGTGTCTCATGTTCGGCCTTCAATTTTTTTGTTTATATCTGGCTTATTCCTCAGGAATGCTTGGAAATCTTCTATCTTATTGAATGACCATTTTTCCCCTTGAAAGAATATACTCAGTTTTGCTGGATAGGTTACTTGGTTTTAAATGCAAATTTTTTGCCTTTCTGAATATCGTATTCCATGCCTTTCAATTCTTTAATGTAGAAGTTGCTAGGTCCTGTGTGATCATGATTGTAACTCCATAGTTTTTGAATGTTTTCTTTCTGACTGCTTGAAGTATTTTTTCCTTGGCTTGGTGGCTCTTGAAATTTAGCTATTATGTTCCTGGAAGTTGTCAATTAAGTATTTCTTTTTGGAGGCAATCTGAATTCTTTCAATTTCAATTTTATTTTCTTGTTCAAGGATCTCTGGGCAGTTATTTTTGATAATTTCTTGTAATTTGATGTCCAAGGTTTTTTCTTCATCATGACTTTCAGGTAGTCCAGTAATTCTCAGATTGTCTCTCCTAGATGTATTTTCTAGGTCACTTCTTTTTTTATTTTCTTTTTTTAATTTAAATTTTGAATATTTTCCCATAGTTACATGTTTCATGTTCTTTTCCTCTCACCCAAACCCTACTGCTCCCCATAGCTAATGCACAATTCCCCTGGGTTTTACATGTATCGTTGATTAAGACCAAATTCCATATTATTGATAGTTGGTCTAGAGTTATCGTTTAGTGTCTACATCCCCAATAATATCCCAATCAGCCCATGTGTTCAAGCAGTTGTTTTTCTTCTGTGTTTCTACTCCCACAGTTCTTCCTCTGAATGTGGCTATTTTTCTTTCTCATAAGTCCCTCAGCCTTGCTCTGGATTCTTGCATTGCTGCTAATAGAGAAGTCCATTATGTTAGATTGTACCACAATGTATCAGTCTCTGTGTACAATGTTCTCCTGGATCTGTTCATTTCACTCTACATCAATTCCTGGAGGTCATTCCAATTCCCATGGAATTCCTCCAGTTTACTATTCCGTTGAGCACAATAGTATCCCATCACTAACAGATACCACAATTTGTTCAGCCATTCCCCAATGGAAGGACATTCTCTCATTTTCCAATTTTTTGCCATCACAAAGAGAGAGGCTATGAATATTTTTGTATAAGTCTTTTTCCTTATTATCTCTTTGGGTGATTTTATTTTTTTTTCCAATAAGAGATTCCATGTTTTCCTTTGTTTTTTCATTCCATTGATTCTGCTTTATTGTTTCTTGATTTCTCAAGAAATCATTAGTTTCTAGATGGTCAATTCTGATTTTTAAGGCCTAGTTTTCCTTTGTCAATTTTTGGTTCTACTCTTTCAATTGGCCCATTTTTTTCTTGCATCCACTTTCATTTCTCTTCTCCACTTTTCCTCTACCTTTCTTAATTGGTTTTTGAAGTCTTTTTTTTTTTTTGAGCTCTTCCAGACTCTGTGTCCAATCCATATTTTTCTTTTGGACTTTGAGTGTGTTTCCTTTGCTTTCACTGTTCCCTTTTGTGTCTGTACCTTGCTCTTTGACTCCATAAAATTCTTTAGAGTTAGGTGCTTTTTTTGTTGTTTGCTCATTTTTCCTATCTAATAATAGGTAGTTTTTTATTTCTGGGGAGTTGGGGTACCCTCTTATACTTCAGTACTTCTTTAATGCTATTTTTAGCCTATTTTCTGGGTTGTTACTAGTTTACCAGATAGTCTGAGGGCTGAGAGCTCTTAGAGCCCCCTCCCCCTGCTGATTCAATTGACCCCTGAGATGCTGATAGCTTAAAGACTTTCCTCAGGCTTAGGTATAAGCTTTTGATCTTAGTCTGAACTTCATCAGGACAAGGGCTAATCAAATTCTAACCCCAGGCTTGGGCTCAAGGTTTTGGTCTCAAGGTGTTCTTGATTCAATCAAGCACACCCTTGATTGCCCTGTCCTGGAGCTCCATTCTTAGTTTTGGGCAAAAAAGATGGTGTGGGGGGGCTCCCTCTGAGTACTGTGTCCTCACTCCAAATCATGGATTATATCCTCATTCCAAGCTCAGAGTGGGATTCCTGGCTTTGCTCTGGGCCCATATGAATCAGCTCCCTTCAGCCCAGATTGCCCTGGGCTGGGACACTGGACTTTTCCATAAGTTGAAATTTCAAGGGGTGTGAGTTGGCTTGGATCACTATTTGCTCAGGCAGGATCTAAGGGTCTGAGTGTTAGCTAGACCTTAAGTTTGGATCCTGTGACAACAGACAGGTGGGGATGTGGGGCAGGGTTATTGTTTGCTCTTGGCTTGCTCTTCACTCCCTGCTATAGCCTCCTGCTAACTCTGCTCCCCTCTCACCTCAGTTCCCTAGATGGTCTCTGCCTACCTTTTAGGTTTTTCTTTTCTTGAAGGGTGTTTCATTCTGTCTCCTTGTTGGTTCTTTCACTCCTGTATTCGTTTTGTGGTGATATTTTAATCTTGGTTGGAAAGGATTGCTGCAGCTCTAGTTACTCCTCTATCCTGGCTCCATCCCTGGAAGTGACATTAAAAATCTTGTGTTCTTTTAGCTGGGGTATTATTTTTGGATTGCTTCTATGTCTTTTTAGAAAAGGCAGAAGCCTTTAGCCTAAGATTGGTTGAAGCCTCTCCAATTCTGCTTATTCCAGACTTCTGTTCTGAGGTTTGTCATCTCTAAGGTAGGATTCTTCCTCATTTAGAGCTGAGTTTTCTGGGTTTTCTCAGGGAGAGACCTTGTCCTAATCTATGGTGAAAATCTAGTTACCTTTCCCAGATTCCTGCTGGGTCTTGTTAAAATAAATATCTGGGGACAAAAGTAGTGAGACACTCTGTGCCTTGGGCAAGTTCATCTCTGTTGGTCTTTTCATATATAATTGTATCATTAAAAGCTTCAGAATTCCTTCCAAGTGTGGCATTTATACTTGAAAGGGACTTGACTTTACATTTCATTGTCTCTCTTTACCCCATGACATCTGACTTTTCATAATTTTAAGGGGGCATATTATTTTTTAAAATTATTTTTTCTCAATTACCTGGAAACAAAAGAATTTAACATTTGTTTTAAAATTTTTTAAATCTTGAGTTTCAAATTCCAAATTCCCTCCCTCCCTCCCACATACCCTTTCCCTTCCATCTCACCTCTCCCTCCTTCTTGAGAAGTCAAACAATTTGATATAGGTTATACACATATAGTCATGCAAGACATTTCCATATTAGCCATGTTGCAAAAAAGAAAACCCAAGAATAATAAGGTTTTTTTAAAAAGGCCTCAGTCTGCATTCAGACTCCATTAATTTCTTCTTTGGTGGATTTCATCATAAATGCTTTGGAATTATCTTGGATCATTGCATTTCGGAGAATAGCTAAGTCATTCATAGTTAATCTTTTTCCGAGATTGTTGTTACTGCATACAATGTTTTCTTGGTTCTGCTAATTTTGCTTTGCATCAATTCATATTTTCCCAGATTTTTTGGAAATCATCCTGTTCATCATTTCTTACAGCACAATAGTATTCCATCACAATCATATATCATACTTTGTTCATCCGTTCCCCAATTGATGGACATCCCTTCAATTTTCAGTTCTTTATGTTTAAAACCTTATCTTCTGCCTTAGTATTAATTCTGAGATAGAGGAATGGCAATGGCTGGGCAAGGTTAAGTGGCATGCCCAGGATCACATAGCTAGGAAGTGTCTGAGGCCAGATTTAAACTTAGGTCCTCCTGACTCCAGGCTTGTTGCTCTATCCATTGTGCTATGTTGCTGCCCTTCAATTTCCATTTTTTTTGCCACCACAAAGAGTTGCTAAAAATATTTTTATGCATATAGTTCCTTTTCCTTTCATCTCTTTGGGATATTGATCTGCTAGTGGTATTGCTGGGTCAAAGGGTATGCACAGTTTTATAGCCCTTTGGGCATAGATCCAAATTGCTCTTCAGAATGGTTGGATCATTTCACATCTCTGATAATTATGTAGTAAAATCCTTTTTTTCCCACATCCCCTCCAACATTTATTATTTTCATTTTCTGACATATTAGCCAATTTGAGAGGTGTGAGGACCTCTATGCTGTTTTAATTTGCATTTCTCTAATAGTGATTTAGAGAATTTTTTCAAATGACCATAGATAGCTTTGATTTTTTCTGACAACTGCCTGTTCATATCCTTTGACCATTTATCAATTGGGGAATGACTTGTGTTCTTATAAATTTGACTCAGTTCTGTATATATTTAAGGGAGAAAGCCTTTAGTAGAGAAACTTGCAAAGAAATGTTTTACTCCCAGTTTCCTGCTTTCTTTGGCTATGCTGGTTTTGTTTGTGTAAAACCTTTCAAATTTCATGTAATCAAAATTATTTATTTTAATCCTCTAAAGTTAGCTATCTCTTGTTTGTTTATAAATTTTTCCCTTATCCATATCTGACAGGTAGAATAGTCCATGCTCCCCTAAATAGCTTATATCACCCTTTATGTCTAAATCATTTACTCATTTTGAGCCTATCTGGATGTGAGATATTAATCTATATTTAACTTCGGCCAAATTGTTTTCCAGTTTCTCCGAAGTTTTTTTTTTTTCTTTTAATCAAATAGAGATTTCTTGTAAAGGGGCATACTCCTACACAAATTAATTGATCAATGGAAAAAGTTTCTACAGTGGCTAATGTTTATTGATAAGCTAAACTTTGTGTCTCAGCACTTTTTGCCACATTGACATTTCCACGATGGACGATGGAAAGGAGCATCACTATTTTTTTCTTTCCTCCATGAGTTTCCTGGTCCCTGCCTTCAAGGACCTCACAAACCTGTGTACCTGCTCCTTATCTTCTCCCCTCCACCTGCTACCCCACTCCTGAAGCTCTCGTCCTCCTCATTTCCTCATTTTTTTTTTTTTTTTGGTTCCTTCAAGCCCCAGCTGAAATCCCACCTTCTACAAGAAATCTTTCTCAATCTCCCTTTTCTTTTTTGCTTATCTCTGATTTGCCCTGTATGTATCTTGTTTGGACATTGCCTTTTTTTTTTTTTTTAAACCTGTAACTTTCGTCTTACAATCAATACTAAGTATTGGTTTCAAGGCAGAAGAGTGGTATGGGCTAGGCAACTTGACCGAGTGATTTGTCCAGGGTCACACAGCTATGATGTGTCTGAGGTCACATTTGAACCCAGGGTCTCTCCTCTCCAGCAGTTAGGTAGCTCTCTCTCCACTGAGCCACCTAGCTGCTGCCCCTGTACATAGATTTTTGAGTATTGTCTCTCCCATCAGACAGTGAGCTCCTTCAGAACAGGGTTTATCTTTTGCCTCCCATTCTCCACATTCCCAGCATTTAGCACAATGTCCTGCGCACAGTAGTCGCGTAATAAGTGCTTGTTGACTTGACAACGTGACCAAAGGCAAACCACTTCATTCTGGGCTCGGTTTCCTCAAGTTGTCTGCAGGAGTGGGGTTTGGGACCAGATGATCTGCTAAGATCCCTTCCAACTCTAAATCCATGTCCAGTGAACTCTGAATTTTTGACAATGGGCATAACTACCCATTAGGGAGGTCGAGATATGAGCCCTGAAGGTGTTCGGAGAAGCGGTGGCTGGAGCTGCAGGTTGGGACTGGATAGGGGGTGCCACCGTTCCTCCCCGCTCCACCCTTCCTCCGGCTCCCGCTCTTTCCCTCTGAGGTGGCCCCACCCCGCTTCTGTTTTGGGCCCGAGGAGGCGGAGCTCGAGGCGCTGACGGGCAGCGCCTCCGCAGCCAGAGGAGGAGGCGGGGACAAGCCCAGGACTGCTGCCGCTACCGCGGCTGTTGCTGCCGCTTGGCTCTGCTCCTCCGGGGGGGATTCTTCGCCACGCTGCTCGAATCTAGGGGCGCCCGTCTCCCCGCTTTTCAGGCCAAGCCCTGCCCTTCCCAGGAGGGCGCTGCTGTCGCTGGGGCTCCGGGACCCAGGTAGGTGGCACAGGGACCATGGCGCTTGGGGCTGTCTTTTGTACTGCAGAGAAGGCGGTGCGCGTAGGTGCGGGTGCCCATCGTGCTCCCGCGATTCCAACCAACGCATCCCCGCCCGCGGTCGCAGACACCCTGCTCCTGGGCGGCGGCTGTCTGGGGTCGGGCCTCCCAGGGACTGGGCACTGCAGTTAAGAAGGATCCCCGGCCGCCGCCGCCGGCCCGGCTCCCGCGGGGAGGCTAGGAGCCGGCTCCGGCGGCGAGGGCGCGCGCGCGTGTCTGGGGGTGGGGCCAGGGGGCTCGTGTCAGCCCTGAGGAGGGCGCGCGGAGGATAGAGACCGGGTCCTGCAGGCTTTGGGGTAAGCGGGGCACGACGTCAGAGGAAGATTACTGTGTCAGCGGCCTTGGGGTGGGGCCGGAGATATGTGAGTGAATGTGTGTGTGTGTGTGTGTGTGTGTGTGTGTGTGTGTACGTGTGTATCCACGACCAGGCATGTTCCTTGGGAATGTGGTATGGTGCTTTTGAATCATACCGGAGCTGGGCTCTCCATCTTTTAAGATCAATGCGTTTGTATCTGTGCATGCCTTTGGGCCGAGCAAATGCATGCACCCACACTTTTTATGGTCACGCACACACGCCGGTGTGGCCGGGTATGCACGGTGTATTTCCGGGGGACAGCTCTGCAGCCGGCTTCTTTTCCCAGCTACACCCGAAGTTGCACTTGATCCCTGCCCCAGAGACTTTGGGGGAGGAGGGGTGACAGATAGTGGCTTTTGCGGGGGTGACTCCCCGTCCTTACAGTGCCCTGCCCCTCCCCTCGTCAGCTTTCCTCCTCCTCACGGCCTTTCTCCCATGGCAAATCTGGTTGTAATTGAGAAGGAGTTCCCGCTGCCCTGCCCCTTTGCCCTCCCTGGGCACCGGGAGGAGAGCGGGATGGGCCGTGACCTGCTTCCTTAGGCTCTGCCTGCGTTGGGGGTGATTGTGGGTGGGAGCACGCGCGGGCCAGAAGTGAAAGTGCGGGAGCGTGGCTGGTGGAACTGGCATCTCTCCCTGCCCCTTCTGGATTTCGGGTTACCTTGGAAGGTGAGAAGGAAGGGCTTCGAAGAGGCAGAGGGACTAAGGGGACATAGACTGCATATACTGCTGCTCCCATTGTTGAGGCTGCTAAACTCTGGTGGTAGAGCCTAAATATCGCCATCAGAATGGAGAGACTAGCAGGTTGGGAAGGGAATCCCTCTTTGGATGCTCTTGTCCTCAGCCCAGCATTCTCAAGGATCTTTCTCTTCCCTTCCCACCTCGGCTTGCAGAGATCTCCAGTTAATCTATTTCAGCTTCACTGATTCAATGCCTTTTCTTTTTTTAATGTGTAGTGTGAGGGACTGGTTAAAGGTACCCAGGTAAGGAAGGACAAGAACGGGTAACTTTTCTGTCATTTGGGAAGGGGAAGGAAGAATCCCTGAGATGGCATTTATTTATAGCAGCCCCCATGGAAGCAGTTTCAACGTAGCAGAAAGGACAGTCTGCATAACATTCGTGGCACTGCAGCAGCCCAAGTTTTAGAGCTCCCCCCATCACATCACATAACATTCAAACTACCATATGCTGTGGGGTTGGTTTGTTGCTAGTCTCTTGTTTTTTAATTTGTCTATAAAGATGAGAGATAGAGAGGACTGACACCTCTTTCAGAAGTTTATTCCTATTTTCCCCACAGATTTAAGTATTGTTTGTTAGCCAAAAAAACCCCTCAAAACAAAAAACCTAATGAGATTTTGGATTTATTTTGGGGTGCTGGTTTTGGCACTAGACTGAATGTAGCATATTTCAGAGGTCTCAAAGTATTGTATGAAACTATTCATGTTAATAAAGTATCATTTGAAGGAAGAACAAGATTAAATGTGAACCAAGGTAGTTAAGATTAGATAGGCAGAACAGATTGTTCAGGGATAAAAACTCAAGAGTTAAAATATGTAGGTTATTTGTTGTCTTTAAATGAAATTCAGTATATCAACACTGTTTTTACTGAGTATTTTAATGCATGCAGGTGTGTGATTTATTTTTCATATGAAGACACCTAAATTTAGTGTGGCTACAGCAATTAATTTTTTACTTAGATACACAATTTCCCCCTTTTATTTATAGCCTCTTAAAAAAACCCAACAAAACTCAAGTGAGAAAAATCTGGAACATATCTCTTTAAAGTGTAGCACATTTTGCTTTTTTTTGTTTGATAATCAGTATAACATTTTAGTTGTCCTTTAGAACACATTTATATGTTACAAAAAAGACTTTATGCAGACCTGTATTTCCAGTTCTTGTCTGTCATGTTTGCAGCAGAACTAAGTTTCTTGTTATATGGGGATGATTTCGTCAATACCAAAGGCAACATTGATAACCTAGAAAGCCTTTGTAGTTTTACGCAGCATTGAAAAATACTGAATGAAAACAGTGCTGCACTTTAAATAAAGTTAAAGATCTTGATATATGAAATAACTTACTTTGACATCAAATTATTTATTCATAGTATCAAAATGATTGAATACCAGACTCTTTAAAATGATTAAAAATACTTTTTAATTAATAGGTATTTACATAACTAGTATTAGAACAGCAAATTTTGTCTTGCTATATCAAATATGAATTTTCCAGTAGTGGTTTTGGAGTTAAATTTTTTTTAGCAAATGCAACATTATTTTCAGAAGTTTTAGTCTAATTAAACTCTACCTAGAAGCTTACCTTAATTTTTTTTAAAAGATTTAGGTTTTTGGGGGGCAGCTGGGTAGCTCAGTGGAGTGAGAGTCAGGCCTAGAGACGGGAGGTCCTAGGTTCACATCTGGCCTCAGCCACTTCCCAGCTGTGTGACCCTGGGCAAGTCACTTGACCCCCATTGCCCACCCTTACCACTCTTCCACCTATGAGACAATACACCGAAGTACAAGGGTTTAAAAAAAAAAAGGTTTAGGTTTTAGAAAAGTCCTATATTTGATATAGTAGAGTGGTTTGAAAGTACCAACATGTATTTACTAACAATTTTTTTCATGTATAGTGGTTTAAAAAATTAATGAAATGTTTTTGTCAGCATTTGGTATTTTGATTCTCCTTCCACTTGATTTCCAAGTTAACAGAATTTTTAATTTGTCTTAATTAATCTTACAAGTTGTAGAATACTTAGAACTTTAGAATTTATTTTAGAACTATGGTAGAATTCACCTTTAAATAATTTACTTAAAAAGTACTGACTAATCCTCACATCCCTTATGAATCTTCACAATATCAGTTTTCATGAAAAAAAGTAGAGATTGTTTTTGGATGTTAAATTATTATTCATGTCTTAGCCTCACAGTTTCTGTACTTAAAAACTCGGTCTCTTCATAAATCCTTAAATAGTAACAGAATTCATTAGCTTACCCTTTTGAGGGCATGTATG
The DNA here is from genome assembly GCF_016433145.1 of Gracilinanus agilis. NCBI lineage: Eukaryota > Metazoa > Chordata > Mammalia > Didelphimorphia > Didelphidae > Gracilinanus > Gracilinanus agilis. The sequence continues at coordinate 302,824,760 of NC_058130.1, read as the reverse complement.
CTGAGTTGGGTACTTGCCTATTTGAGTACTCTTTTCTGTTAATGTATCCCTATTGATTTCTTAGTGAATGCTTTTTACTCCTTTTTCTTCTGTTTGTATTTTTAAATGGATAGGTATTGAAGCCTGGATTTTGGGAGGGTGGGGTTGGGGTTAGTTCTTAATGTTTTCATCTGTCTTAAAATATGAAACACCCTGGGTAAGAGCTTCCTGGGTCTTAAGAAACACTTGACAAGCAGGTTTTTCTTTTCTTTTTTATTTAATCCATTGATCTTGGGGGAATGAATGTTCTTTTTTGATCTCTTGTAGTACTTCAGGTGCATTTGCAGGCCGTCTTCAGTCTGTAGCATCCTTTTCTTGGGGAGTTTAAATCTTTGCTGGTTTCAGGTCTACATCTTTGCAGATTTCCCCCCTAGTTTCCTAATGAGCTTTGTTTGCCTTTTCAGTTCCACCCCCTTTGCCTTCTGTTCTGTTGTTGATGAATTCCTTTTTCAGGAGTCTGGTTGTTTTTTTACCATCTTTAGACTTTTCCATTCTTAGCAGTTTCCAGGATAATGTCACAGTGTTTTATGTCTACTTCCACATGGTTTATGCATGATTTCTCGTAGTTCTGGGCATTAAATCTTATCTTTCTCTATAGCTATGCCTTTTTTTTTTCCTGCAGCATTTTGCCTATTGCCTAACGTGCTGTGTTTCCCCCCCCTAATGTTGTCTTTGTTATCTGCGAGGGGGTCATAGATGTTAAATTCTAAGTAGTGACTAAAAAAGCCCTCTATTACTCAAGAGCATTTAAAATAAGATAGGGTGGATTTAGAATCAGAGTGCTTAGATTCAAATGTGACTCTTCCACTATTAACTTGGTCAAGTCTCATAGCCTCACTGGGCCTCAGTTTCTTTATCTGTAAAATGAGGGGATTGAACTAGATGACCTCTTAGTTCTCTTCCAGTCCTGAGTCTATGATCTCATGATCATGGAATTTTTTCTTCTTTTCCTATCATCAAATGTCCTTTGCTTCATCAGGGTAGCTTTTCTATCCCAAGTACACTTTCAACAGTTCTTAAAGGGAAGGAAGGAAACTAGTATTTATTGTGCCATATTCCAGGTATTTAAAAAAATATTGCCTCTTTTGATCCACACACAACCCTGGGCTACTATTATCATCATCATTTTACAGTTGGGGATACTGAGGCAGATATTGGTTAAGTGACTTACCCAGGGTAATACAGCTAGTGAGAGTCTGAGGCTGGATTTGAACTCAGATTTTCCCTGACTCATCTATAACCTGTACCTGCTCTGATCAGAGATGATGAGTTCCTGGGACTTTATGGTGCTCTTTTCTCTTTCCTACTTTTAGAAAGTCACTCTTGGAGAATGCTCATTCTTGTACTCTCCTGTGATATTTTCAGGAAGGTGAAACGAGATCTTTTTTTTAATAGCTGTGTAATGACTTATTACTCAGCATTCAGTTAAACAAAATAATGAGTCATGTCATAAACGAATAAAATGGTAGCACAATAGAGAGCGCTCCTTGGTTTCACCTTGTGTTCTATTTTTAGCTGGGTGAGGTAGTTATATGTATAATCAGTTACTATGGTTTATTTACCATGAAATTACTGACCATTCCCCCTGTTGCCATCTGGCTTTAGCTAATAGGACCCTCCCCTCTCTGATTTGTCTTCTTCCCTTCCATAAATTATAATAAAAAGTCAAGAATTGAGTTGGAATATAAATATTTTAATAGTCTTCAACAACTATTTTGAGTACTGTTCTTGAGCAAATTGGTAAAATAAGCCTCTGAATAAGAGTTCAAAATAAAAAAGTTTTGTAATAAATGATACAACATTGTAGTATATTTTGGAATCACTTTATTTAAAATTCCAATCCTGAAAGCACACAAATTATAGACTATATTTATAAAATTGAAACCAGGAAATTAGACTAAGAGGATTATATGAACTTTCTAGAGCGGGGCTTCTGGCTTTTATTTGTCCTAGTTTGGTCTTTGATTTGTGTTATAATTTGGGGCAATGTGCTAGGCAATGCAAAAACATAATTATTCTGTGCCCCTTTCCTTCTAATATTTTGTAATCTACCAAATGTGTAAGGTATGTACTAAGGTATGATGACACCCACTGGTAAATATTTGTTGTTGGTTGATTTAATACCATAATGTAGCAACATAGTTGTGCTCATTGATATGATGACTTGATATTTGGAGATCTAAATTCTAGCACCAGTTATTCAATTTTATGATTGTTACTTAAATTTAAATACTAGGAAAAAAATCACTAACTCTCTCATATGTTGTAACCCTCTTTTAGGATGTAAGTTTCTTGAGGGTAGGGAATAGATTTTGCTCTCTTTACTTTATCTCAGCTGCTTAGTAAAGTTCCTGGAGCTTTTTCATTCAACCATTTCAGAATATTTTTCACTTTATAAAAGGATTCTGAATAATTGGGCATTTTTTTAAGAGCTAAAAGGGGACTTAGATATTAGGTAGGTAAATCCTCTTATGGAATGATAATAATAGATAGCATTTATATAGTTACTTTAAGATTTGCAAAGTGCTTTACAAATTTTATCTCATTTAATCCTCACTACAACCTTATGAGCTAGGGACTGTTATTATCTTCATTTTACAAATGAGGAAACTGAGGCAGATAAGGGTTAAGTAACTTATCACCATAGCAAGTATGGGTCTGAGGTCAAATTTGAATTCAAGTCTTGCTGGCTCAAATCCAGTATTCTGTCTGACTCAACATCTAGAAAAAGAACCTGAGAACTTTCAAAAGATAGAGCTCCCTGAATGCAATGTTTCGTTAAAAAAAATAGATCAACTATTGCATAAACAAGGCAGATTTGTTTTTATGTATGTGTGTGTATATATACACACATATGCATGTGTGTATATATACACTTACCCAAAGGGCTCATGATCTCTCTATTAATGAATGTTTGATTCAGTATAGATCATTTTTTTTGTAACAAAACGAAGAAAGTCATCAGTATTTATTATACAACTTTTATGTATAAGTCACTATGTTAGGTGTCAAGAATATCAGGTTGAACAGGACCTTATTCTTGCCCTCAAGAAACTTGTTGTAGTCTACTAGGGAAGATAAATGTTTTCACAGGTAACTGCAATAATAATTAGAATTTCAGGAGAGGTATAAAATACTACAAGGGTTCTGAAGAGGCTAATCTCACAGTTGGTTGGGCAGGGAATTAGCTCAGTGACAGCTACATGGAAGAGCTGGCCATTCAAGGGTGCAAAGGATTTTAAGAATTGAAAACTGTGGTCAGGGAGAATGTTTTTAGTATAGGTCTTGGAATGAAAAAAATCATGGGTGTGTGATTAGTTAAGGGAATGCTGACCCATAAAGTACAGGAGGGCAGACAGAGTGAGAGGGCACTGGAGAGGTATGGAGGGCCTGGCATACAAGGGCCCCCTTATATCGTGCTATTTAGTTGGGAGACCATCTTAGAAGAGAGGCACTAGAAAGTGGAGAGGGGAGATTGGAAAAGGGATTTGAGCTGCATGTTGAAGGAAACCAGGGGGCAAAGACAATTTTCTGATCTCATAGGATCCAGCAGTGGGGGTGCCAAAATCATTCTATCCCAACACCATAAATCTGGAGCTGGAAAGAAATTTAGAGGCCAACTGGTACAGCCCTTTTCGCTTTATGGATGAGGAAACAGGCCCTTGATGATTGATAGTAAGCATCCAAGACAAGATTTGACCTCAATGAAAGCTGTTTTTTCCATCTTGGAGATAATCACCATCTCCAAGAAGCTAAAGCTCCGTGCAATGGACATGACTCCATGTGGCACGCCGCAGGCTAGATGCCACTTACCAAGCCTTCCTTGCCCTTTTTTGCCCCAGTGGCTTTGCTCTGCCATGAGTTCCTTTGGATTGCCATCTCCACCCATTCAGGATCCCCTTTCACAAAGCCGTCCCTTCTTTTTCCCCAGCCAGATACAGTGATCTTTCTCTCTTTTAAGTACTTTAAAAAATGCTATCCTGTATTATTATTTGTGTTTGTGACTTCCCTTTAGCTTGGAAAATTTTTCTTTGGCAGCTGAGCAGTATAAGTATGGAGGCAAGATTGATACCTGGGTTTTGAGTGGGGAAGCCTGGGAAGATTGTGGTGTTCTCTCAAGAGTAATTAGAAAATTAGGAAGAAGGAAGGGTATGTGTGTGGGGGTAATGAGTTCTGTTTTGGATGTGCTGAGTTTGAGACGTCTATGGAACATCTAGTTTAAGATATAAAAGGGCAATTGGAGATTTGAGGGGAGGAATGAATAAATACGTGGTGTGTGTGTGTGTGTGTGTGTGTGTGTGTGTGTGTGTGTGATATATTGTGTTAAAATTAAATTTCCCCCAGCATTCCCCACAAGCACCTCTCACTCAGCATGACCAAAGCAACTCATATCCTTTCTTCATAAACCCATCTTCCATGCTTCTCTGTTTTTATTGAGGGTTCCATCTCAGCCACCCTGGCTCACAGACTTAGAGTCCTCCTTGGTTCCCTCTCTTTCCCCAGCCTCCTATATCCACATCTAAGGGAATAACATTAAAAGAAGATCTTTTGTTGTCACGTTATAACACAGCAACAACAACAAAGTCTTTGGTGGGTGAAAAAGTACTTTGGGGAGTTTTGGTGGGTCTTAAACTTTATTCAGGAGGTACAGAAAGATTTGATTTCCCTGAAGGATTTAACTTCTGTAGGCAAGGGGAGAATGAATATGTGTGTATGTATAGAGATGGTTGTTTTAAAAAATTATAACTTTTCTTCTTATTTCCCCAAGTGCTTCACAGTCATTGTTTATTCCTGACAATAATCTCCTATAGGGGATTATAATTGCCTACATTTTACCGGGAAGGGGGAGAGACACAGAAAAGATAATTGTATGAATCCACAGAAGGATCAGGATGTTAGAGCCAGCATTTAATCTCCAGATTTTAACTCTCATCCTTTTATTTAGATTAGTCAGCCTTTCTGAATCTCCACAAGGATTTTTTTTAATAGAGCAGAAAAAAGAGGAACTAGCAGTTTGAAACTTTTGTGTTTTTCTTTAATTCAACGAACTGAAAACAGTTGTAACTGAATTAATTGAACGTGAAGATCTCTCTAATTTGTATCCTCTTTTGATATGTTCTGGTCTTGTCATTCTATTTTGAATTTACAAATTGTGTATTGCTTGACAAATTGTAACTTAGAATTTTGGGGGAAGGTTTAAATTAAAGGTTTATTTTTCTATTTCATGTTTAGGATCCGGAGGATAGCAAGAAAATTAGTATGCCTGTGCTCTCTTGGGACTCACTGGAAATTGTACTGTGACATCTACTGGGATTTAGTCTGGTGAGCCATTTTTATTTTGTTAAATGCTTGAACAAAAACACATATTCTGAGATATGATAAAATAAAAGTAAAATCCCAGGCATTATTGCAAATGTAATACATACAAGTACATACAAGTAGTTTTTAATATAGCGAATGCTCATAATTGCTGTTTTTTAAATTCAATATTGTCAATAGTTTTCTTTAATTTTTTAAATCTGATTTTTTCATCTTTTGATATATAAGATTTTTGCTTCTTTAAGATAGATAGTATCTTTGGAGCTGTATTTCAAAGTATAGCAGCTAGTAATATTATGGCTATTTTTAAGTTTAAAGTTTTTTTCAGGGGTTAATTTAGGTGGTATTTTAGTAAAAACGTTACCCCTCATTCTTCCAGCCAAATGTTTTGTAAAATAGTTTTGTGTGAAATACTGGTTTTATATCATAATGTTCCAAAAGGGAAAATAAACAAAACAAATCAGAGTAAATAGAGGACTTGAAAAAGGTCATCATTTATATGTTGGAATTATGAAGTCCTTTTCATCATGTATTAAAACACATTAAAATGTAGTATTCTCCTATACCCTTTCCATTATTTTGTTAGGGTGTCTTCATGTATACAACTTCTGTAGAATTGTTAGTGTTTCTTTACAGTATATCTATCACTATTTATTGCAGCCTTCTACTTGACCTGAGTCTTTGTAGGTCATTGCTTAGAAGACTACTTAGAAATATTGTCATAATCCTTAAGCAGAGTAGTTTAATAATAAACCATTGCCCAATTAGTTAGCAGCAGAATGATAAAAAAAAAAGAACAAGATAGAAAACTACTTTGGAATTCCTTAAAATGCAGATAACAGCATGATATTATTTATAAGCGTTGAAAAGGTAAAGGAATAAAATATCATAAAAAAAAAAGAAATCTGAAAGCAATTGCAAATGGGAATCATCCTTATTGGATCTTGCCTGAATTTGGGGTTTGTGACTTGGCATTAAACTGGAATACCTCCCTCCCCTCCTTCCCTCCCAGAAATCCAGTCCCAAAGTCAAACTTTTTTAAAAAGCAACATGGGGGCAGCTTGTGCCTCAGTTGATTGAGAGTGAAGTCCAGAGATGGGAAGGTCCTGGGTTTAAATCTGACCCGCAGACGCTTCCCAGCTGTGTGACCCTGGGCAAGTCACTTAACCCTCATTGCCTAGCCCTTATCACTCTTCTGCCTTAGAACCAATACACACTATTGATTCCAAGATGGAAGCAGGCACTATGCTGGGTTTGGGGGATACAAATACAAATGTTAGATAGTCTCTATTCAGGGCTAAAGTAGCTTACAATTTAATGTAATGGAGGTGAAACAAAAGCACAGAGAAGTAAATATAACATATATACGGAATGATAAAGTTGTTTTTTTTTTTTTGAGGGGAGATGCTAAGATGGAGGGGATGGTGTTCTTAATATGTGAGGCCTCTTCAAAGGGAGAGAGCACTTGGGTCCTGGATAGAAAAGAGCCAGAAATGAAGAGGAAAAATATTTTAGGAATTGAGGAGAGGCCCATGCAATGGAACATAGATAAGAGACAGAATGGGATATATGGGGAACAGTATGACCAGTTGGTTGGAGAAGATGTTTGGGAAGGAAGCAACGTACTATTAGTCTGGAAAGATAGTTTGGAGCTTTGTTGTACTAGGTTTTATATACCAGACAGAGGAGTTTATATTTTGACTTGAAGGCAATAGAGAGTCACTGAAATGATCAGGAAAGTGACATAATCAGATATTTGCTTTAGGGATATCAATTTGGCAGTGCTATGAAGTGTAGATTGGCCTAGGGAGTCACCAAGTCACCAGAAAGACCTATTGAAGTCTAGGTGAAAAGTTGTGAGAGTCTTAAACAGGGTGACTGTTGTAAGAAGGGCATGGGTGCAAGAGTTGTTAAAGAGATGCAGTCGTCAAAACTTGGGAACTTAGTAGCTATGGAAGATAAGTGAGATTGAAGACTCAAAGAAGACTCCCTAAGTTATGAACCTGGGTGGCTGGAAGAATGGCAATGCCCTGAATAGAAATTAGGAGGAGTAGTGGGAAAGATTATGAGTTCTATTTTGGAAATGTTGAGTTTAAGATACTTTGGAATACTTGGGTGGATGGATGTGTTGGAGAGGCAGTTGGAGACAGAGATTTGGAGTTTATTATTATTATTATTTTTATTTTTTAGATTAAACATTTTTTATCGATTTAAGAAAATTTTTCCATGGTTACATGATTCATGTTCTTTCCCTCCCCTCCTACCACTCCCCTCTCATAGCTGACATGCAATTTCACTGGGTTTTACATGTGTAATTGATCAAGACCTATTTCCATATTATCAATATTTGCACTAGGAGGGTGATCATTTAGAGTCTACATTCCCAATCATGTCCCCATCGACTCATGTGATCAAGAAGTTGTTTTTCTTCTGTGTTTCTTCTCCCACAGTTCTTTCTCTGGATGTGTTCTTTCTCATAAGTCCCTCAGAATTGTCCTGGATCATTGGATTGCTGCTAGTAGAGAAGTCCATTACATTCTATTGTACCACAATGTATCCGTCTCTGTGTATAAGGTTCTCCTGGTTCTGCTCCTTTTACTCTGCATCAGTTCCTGGAGTTTGTTCCAGTTCACATGAAATTCTTCCAGTTCATTATTCTTTTGAGCACAATAGTATCCATCACCAGCAGATACCACAACTTGTTCAGCCATTTCTCAATTGAAGGGCATCCCCTCATTTTCCAATTTTTTGCCACCACAAAGAGCATGGCTATGAATATTTTTGTAAAAGTCTTTTTCCTTATGATAGAGATTTGGAGTTTAGAAGGGAAATGAAGACTAGATATATGATTTTGGGAGCCTTCTGCATGGGAGTGATAGTTGAATCCATGGAAACCACTAAGTTTACCTGGAGAATGTATACAAAGAAGAGGATTCAAGACAGCCCTGGAATCCACATAAAGATGGGAGATGAATTATGGTCCTGCAGATTGTAAGGGGTAGAAATTAAAGGTTGGACTAAATTTATGAGAAATGTGGTTGCTGAAATTATTACTCAAATCAGAATGATTTTTTTATGGTAGTTTATTTATAAAAAGGAGAAAGAGTAAAAGTGAAGGAGTCAGAGAGAGATTAGATAATTACTCCAGCCCAGTTCAAACCAGGCAGGGCTTCAGAGGCCCCAGCAAAAGGGGACCAGAGGTAAATTAAACAAGGGTTCTAGCCACAAGACTTCCTCCAAGACCAGGGGCCTCTCCAGAGGCTAGTACCTCCAGAAAAAAAACAGAAAAGGGAATCAGCCATTTTCACTCACCCATGTGGGAGTCCTAAAGGAAAATCCAAGAGCAGTCTGAGGTCCCAAGCTGGAACTCCTCCAAGGCCAAGTTCAAAGGAGAAAAAGCTGGGTCAAGGAAGTTAACACCATTTTTAAAGACAGTTCTTTGCCTTCCTGTGCCTTCCTTCTACGTATATGTGGGCCAATTGCAGCTTTTGCTTTGCTTTGGACTTCTCGGGGGGCTGTCAGTCACTAACACACATAGGCAGGGGAGAATTAATCCCATCTTCACAGTCCCTCCTGTGATCATTTGGGAGTCTAGTCTCCTCAATTGATCATTTAACATAATCATCATGTACCTCAGAAAAATCTTCTAGCTACAGATCCATACAAAATTGCACCTTAGGGGAAACTACAGTAGTTAGAGATACGAGGGAAATAGAAGAGAGGGAAAGCAAAACCAGTGTTTGCTAGGCACATTGACAAAAAGTCAAATAGGGGGCAGTCCCCTTTGGCATCAAAGTTTACATTCAAAATAAATGTGTCCAACCCCCTTCAGTTCAGTCAACTGCACCCAAAGTTCATTCTGGATCTTCTTGATGCAGTATAGGTTTCTGCAGGCATCTTTCTTCAAACAGTTCATTTTCTGGAGTTAGCAAGCTTCTTTTCCTGAAATTTTTCTCAAACAAAATTTTAAATTGTGGATTTTATGAAAATATATACTTAATCTCATCTTCACAAAAGGAGACCTTGAAGGTAGAGAGAAAGAAAACCTGATAGTACAGTTTTATGCAAACCTAAGTGGGTGACTCCTAAAGGGGAAAAGTTGATTACTGGTGTTAAATGTTATAGGCTGTGGAAGCCTGAGAAAAGGCTGCCCTCTTTTTTTTTTTTCCAGCAATAAAGAGATCATAGGTAACCTTGGGAGACAGTAATATAAATCAGATGGTGGAATTAGATATCATATTGCAAGGGGCTGAAAAGTGAGTGGGAGGTGGGACAGTGGAGGCGAAGAATATAAAAGCAATTTTCTAGGAAAAGCAGGAGAGAGAGAAGATGATAGGTCAATGGAATGCTTGGATCCAAGGAAGATTCTTTAAGGATGATGGAGAACTGGAATGTTTGAAGGTAGCAGAAAAGGAACCATGACTAACAAGAAGTAGAAAATGGGGGAGAAAGAAAGAATGCTTGAAGGAGGGCAGTTTGCTAAAGGGGATAAGGGAGGAAGGGATCAAGACTTAGTATTGTTGAAGAGAAGGATCACTTCCTCCACTGAGATTGGAGCAAAGGTGGAAAGGACTGGGAGATGAAGTTGAGGAGATTGGGAATGTGGAATTCGGAGATGGAGGGAGCCTCAACTATTTTAGTAAAATATAAGGTGAGGTCCTTTTGGAAGTGATAAAGTAGGTAGTTGAGAAGAAGAAACTTGGAATAGCCACTATGGAGGGAGTGCTTTAGAATGTCCATCACTGAAGCCTCAGTGGATTAGCTTGCAGTAGCAAAGGCTCAGATTAATTTTTAGTGGCCCTAAATCAAAATGGTGGTAAGTCTCTCTAGAAGGATTCAGCAGCATTTGAACAAGGAAGAGAAGGTAAGTGATGGCAGTAATCTTAAGCTTGGGTTTGGAAAGGCATGAACAGTGATAGGATAAAGTAAGGGATTAAAGACTCAAGGAGAATGCGAAGTTGAACTGGTTACAGAAATGTCAAGATTTTGATAACATGAAAACTGAAAGGATAGGAAATTATGATTAGATAGAGGGATTTTAGAGTTTTGACTTATGGAGGTAGAACCTGTGGTTTCCATATAATATTATTGTGTATTACAGTATATATTATGTTGCTATATAATATATGACAATATATATTATATTGATAATGAGGTCATGGGTTTGGCTTTCTTTATGTGTAGCTGAAATGGAGTAAAGTGAACTATGTCAAATACTACTTCAGAGGGTAAGATTTGAGGGAACTGGAAAGCAAGAATATTTGTGAGTATTCTATGTTGATAACATGCAAACTGAAGTCTATTAAGTGAAAGGGCAGACTGCAAGCATGTATTGTCTAACTAAACGTGCCAGATATTGTCTAAAATGCTGGGAATACGAAGAAGAGCAAAGGACAATTCCTGCTCTCCAGGACTCTCTTGGAGACAAGATGCAAACACTTATGTACAAACAAGCTATATATAGGATAAATTGGAGATAATTAACAGAGGGAAGGAATTAAGAATAAGGACTGAGAAAGACTTCTTATGGAAGATAAGACTTTAGCGTTGACTTAAAGGAAGCTAGGAGGGAAAGGGAGAATTCCAGCTATAGGAGATAATCAGTGAAAATGTAACAAGGTTGGAAGAGGGATTCCTCCTTTTTTCTGAGGAATAGTAAGGAGGCCAGTGTCACTGTATCTTAGACTACCTAGTGGTGGGTTTGAGGTTGGGAGTTAGGTGTTAGAAGACTTGAAAAGTTAGGAGAGGGTTAAGTTAAGAAGGACTTTGAATAAAAGGATTAGGGTAGAGGAGAATGATTTAGAGCCTCAGCTCCTTGAGAAAGGAGGGAGAATGGCTCAGTACTAGTAGATAATAACCCCCCAAATCCAGAATTAGCAAGAAGGCCCTGAAAGTAAGCCCATTCCTCCTCTTGGCTCTGAGAAGTACATCTGTTACAGAAGAGGGAGTTGGGATTGCTAGGAGGTGGCTAGGATGCTGAGAGGAAGAGGTCTAATGTGTTGGTTAAAAATAAAATAAGGGTTCCATGGGAACAATAGAAGTGGGGGGTTGAGTTGGTTAGAGGCTTACGAGGGTTAGGGCTGACATGGATGAGGGACCATGGAACAATACTGAGGGGTGAGACCTTATTTTGGAATTCAGCAGCAGGACATTCAGTATATTATCCTAACTCTTTTTTAGTAGTTTTGGCAAATTTTGTCTTATTTTTTGAGCAAGAAATGGAAAGTGTGTGCATGGAGGTTTAGGGGACAACACTGGCAAGATGCCCTCTCTTCCTGGATGAAGCTCTATTTGAGATGGAAGTGAGATTTAACTTATTCTCTAATCAAATCGGGCAACTTGGCTCTCTGCAAGACTCAGCGCTTAGTGGGTTCCTTTCCTGGGGTGGGCATGGTGACGCATTTCTACTTGTCGAGGGCAGAGATGGATGGCAGAGCAGAGGGCAAGGTGGCTATGCTAGCTAGACTTTGGCATCTTGGTGGAATGGCTAAATGGGAATAAGTTTGTTTTGGTGTTGAGATGAGGCTCCATTTACACATATCCCAGTCAGGAAAAGGAACCAAAATTCTGCAGAAATCCAGGGGACTTGGGTTCATTTCCTGGTTCTACTACTTATTATCTCCATGACCTTAGGCCTCTTTGGGTTATTTCACCTCACTGGTTTCACCTTTATCATCCATAAAGTGAAGGACTGGGTGGTGTGAAAGATCTAAATCTAGTAATCCTATAAAAAGGAGTGAAAAAGGCTTAAGGCTTTTGAGTAACCAGAGTAGTTGCTGTAAAGCCTTTATTTATTTTGTAGGAGAAACCTGCCAGGCCTTGGTTCAGAGACCATTTTTATCTCTTCCTTTACTAGCAAGTTTGATTTCTTAACCTACAGAGGATTATAACTAGCAAGCTGGGGGAAGGGGAAGGGTAAAGAGAGTAAACTTGGTTGTGAATTTTCTACATTTGTTGCCTCCTTTTCCTTTTCCTCTTTTTTTTTTAAACATTTTTTAATATTCATTTTTAACATGTTTACATGCTTCATGCCCCTACTTTCCCCTTCACCCCTCACTCTCCCCCCACCCATGGCCGACGCGCATTTCCACTGGTTGTAACATGTGTCATCAATCAAGACCTATTTCCAAATTGTTGGTAGTTGCATTGGTGTGGTAGTTTCGAGTCCACATCCCCAATCATGTCCACCCCAACCCATGCGTTCAAGCAATTGTTTATCTTCTATGTTTCCTCTCCTGCAGTTCTTCCTCTGAATGTGGGTAGCATCTTTACCATAAATCCCTCAGAATTGTCCTGTGTCATTGTATTGTTGCTGGTATAGAAGTCCATTACATTCGATTTTACCTCAGTATATCAGTCTCTGTGTACAATGTTCTTCTGGCTCTGCTCCTTTCGCTCTGCATCAGTTCCCGGAGGTCTCTCCAGTTCGCCTGGAACTTCTCCAGTTTGTTATTCCTTTTAGCACAATAGTATTCCATCACCAGCATATACCACAGTTTCTTCAGCCATTCCCCAATTGAAGGGCATCCCCTCATTTTCCAGTTTTTTGCCACCACAAAAAGCGCAGCTATAAATATTTTCGTACAAGTCTGTTTATCTATGATCTCTTTGGGGTACAAACCCAACAATGGTATGGCTGGATCAAAGGGCAGGCATTCTTTTATAGCCCCTTGAGCATAGTTCCAAATTGCCAGCCAGAATGGTTGGATCAGTTCACAACTCCACCAGCAATGTATTAATATCCCAATTTTGCCACATCCCCTCCAGCATTCATTACTCTCCCCTTCTTTCATTTTAGCCAATCTGCTAGGTGTGAGATGATACCTCAGAGTTGTTTTGATTTGCATTTCTCTAATGATTAGACATTTAGAACACTTTCTCATGTGCTTATTGATACTTTTGATTTCTTTACCTGAAAATTGCCTATTCATGTCTCTTGCCCATTTTTTATACAACTGATTTAACTCCTTGTATATTTGAGTAATTAGACACCTGTCAGAGTTTTTTGTTATAAAGATTTTTTCCCAATTTGTTGTTTCCCTTCTGATTTTGACTACATTGTTTGTGTTTGTACAAAAGCTTTTTAGCTTAATATAATCAAAACCATTTAATTTACATTTTGTAATTTTCTCTAGCTCTTGCTTGGTTTTAAAATCTTTCCTTTCCCAGAGATCTGACAGGTATACTATTTTGTGTAACTTATTTATAGTTTCCCTCTTTATATTTAAGTCATTCACCCATTCTGAATTTATCTTGGTGTAGGGTGTGAGATGTTGATCTAAACCTAATCTCTCCCATATTGTTTTCCAAATTTCCCAGCAGTTTTTGTCAAATAGTGGATTCATGTCCCAAAAGTTGAGCTCTTTGGGTTTATCATACACTGTCTTGCTGATGTCATTAACCCCAAGTCTATTCTACTGATCCTCCCTTCTATCTCTTAGCCAGTACCATATTGTTTTGATTACTGCTGCTTTATAGTATAGTTTAATATCTGGTACTGCTAGGCCTCCTTTCTTCACATTTTTTTTTCATTATTTCCCTTGATATTCTTGATCTTTTTTTATTCCAAATGAAATTTGTTATAGTTTTTCCTAATTCAGTGAAGAAGTTTTTTGGTAATTTGATAGGTATGGCGCTAAATAGGTAAATTAATTTGGGTAGAATGTTCATTTTTATTATGTTAGCTCGTCCTACCCATGAACAGTTAATGGCTTTCCAATTGTTGAGCTCCAGTTTTATTTGTTTGGAAAGTGTTTTGTAGTTGTTTTCGTATAATTGCTGTGTTTGTTTTGGTAGATAGATTCCCAAGTATTTTATATTGTCTAGGGTGATTTTAAATGGTGTTTCTCTTTCTACCTCTTGCTGCTCTAATGAGTTGGAAATATATAGAAATGCTGATGATTTATGTGCATTTATTTTGTATCCTGCCACTTTGCTAAAGTTGTTGATTATTTCTACAAGCTTCTTAGTTGATTCTCTAGGATTTTTTAAGTAGACCATCATATCATCTGCAAAGAGTGATAGCTTAGTCTCCTCATTGACTATTTTGATACCTTCAATTTCTTTTTCTTCTCTAATTGCTATTGCTAGTGTTTCTAGTACTATGTTGAATAATAGAGGTGATAATGGGCATCGTTGTTTCACTCCTGATCTTATTGGGAAGGCTTCTAATTTATCCCCATTGCATATAATGCTTGTTGATGGTTTTAGGTATATGCTGTTTATTATTTTTAGGAAGGTTCCTTCTATTCCTATACTTTTCAATGTTTTCAATAGGAATGGATGCTGTATTTTGTCAAAGGCTTTTTCAGCATCTATTGAGATGTGATTTCTGTTTGTTAGACTGTTGATATGGTCAATTATGTGGATGGTTTTCCTAATGTTGAACCAACCTTGCATTCCTGGTATAAATCCCACCTGATCATGGTGGATGATCTTCTTAATTACTTGCTGGAGTCTCTTTGCTAATATTCTATTTAAGATTTTTGCATCTATGTTCATTAGGGAGATTGGTCTATAGTTTTCTTTCTCTGTTTTTGGTCTACCTGGCTTTGGAATCAGTACCATATTTGTGTCATAAAAGGAATTTGGTAGGACTCCTTCTTTGCTTATCATATCAAATAATTTGTATAGTATTGGGATTAGTTGCTCTTTGAATGTTTGATAGAATTCACTTGTGAATCCATCAGGTCCTGGTGACTTTTTCTTAGGGAGTTCTTTGATGGCTTGTTCAATTTCTATTTCTGATATGGGATTATTTAGGTATTCTATTTCTTCTGCTGTTAATCTAGGCAATTTATATTTTTGTAAATATTCATCCATATCTCCTAAATTTTTATATTTGTTGCCGTATAATTGGGCGAAATAGTTCTTAATGATTGCCTTGATTTCCCCTTCATTAGAGGTAAGGTCTCCCTTTTCATCTTTAATTCTGTCAATTTGGTTTTCTTCTTTCCTTTTTCTTATTAGATTGACCAGTACTTTGTCAATTTTATCTGTTTTTTCAAAATACCAGCTTCTAGTCTTATTTATTAATTCAATAGTTCTTTTACTTTCAATTTTATTAATTTCTCCCTTAATTTTTAGTATTTCTAATTTATTTTTCATCTGGGGGTTTTTAATTTGCTCGCTTTCTAATTTTTTGAGTTGAATACCCAATTCATTAATCTCTGCCCTCCTTAATTTGTTAATATATGCACTCAAGGATATAAATTTCCCCCTGAGAACTGCCTTGGCTGCATCCCACAGAGTTTGGTAGGATGTTTCATCATTGTCATTCTCTTCAATGAAATTGTTGATTGTTTCTATGATTTCTTCTTTGACAAATTGGTTTTGGAGAATCATTTTGTTTAATTTCCAATTGGTTTTTGATTTGCCTGTCCAGGTGCCCTTACTAATTATTATTTTCATTGCATTATGATCTGAGAAGGTTACATTTATTATATCTGCTCTTTTGCATTTGTTTGCAATGATTCTATGCCCTATAACATGGTCAATCTTTGTGAATGTACCATGTGCAGCTGAAAAGAAGGTGTATTCCTTTTTGTCCCTTTTTATTTTTCTCCACATATCAATTAAGTCTAATTTTTCTGGGACTTCATTCACCTCTCTTACCTCTTTCTTATTTATTTTTCGGTTTGATTTATCTAGATCTGAAAGAGGAATATTTAGATCTCCCACTATTATGATTTTACTATCTATTTCCTTCTTGAGCTCTGCCAGTTTCTCCTTTATGAATTTGGGTGCTATGCCAGTTGGTGCATACATAGTGAGCAGTGTTATTTCCTCATTGTTTATACTGCCTTTAATCAGTATGTAATGACCTTCCCTGTCTTTTTTAATCATATCTATTTTTACTTTGGCTTTGTCAGAAATCATAATAGCCACTCCTGCCTTCTTTTTCTCATTTGACGCCCAAAAGATTTTGCTCAAGCCCTGAACCTTAAACTTGTGTATGTCCACCTGCCTCATATGTGTTTCTTGTAGACAACATATGGTAGGATTTTGGTTTCTGATCCACTCTGCTATTTGCTTCCGTTTTATGAGAGAGTTCTTCCCATTCACATTCAGAGTTATAATTATAAGTTGTGCATTCACTGATATTTTCGTATCCTCCCCTATTCCTACCCCTTCTCCTTAAACTATTTCCTTTTAAACCAGTGGTTTGCTATTAAGACCCTATCCCTTATCCCCTCCCTTGACTAACTTACCTTTCTACCCCCTCCCTTATTATTCCCCTCTTTTTGTTTTTAAAGGCCTAATGAATTCCCTCCCCCTTCTTCTCCCCTCCCTTTTTTTGACCTCCCCACTCCCCTGCTCCCCTTGGTTTATCCCTTCTGACTTTCTCAGTAGGGTTAGATAAGAGTTTTATATCCCAATGGATAGTATAGCTACTCTTCCCTCTCCGGGTTGATTACACTGAGAGTAAGGTTTAAATATTACCTCTTAATGCTCTCTTCCTCTCCTTCTTATAATAGTATTTGTCCCCTTTCCTTCCCATGCCCTCTTTGTGTGTAATATAATATCCTATTTTCTTATTCACTCAAGTTTCTCTTGGTGTCCCCTACTATTCACCCACCTCTTTCCCACTCCCCATATCATCTTAGACCATTTAGTATTCAACCCTTTCCCTCTGAATTATTCTTCTGATTACTATAATAGTGAATACTATAATAGTGAATAGAGTTCACTACCGAGAATTATACATAGCATTTCTCCACATAGGAATGCAGATAATTAGATCTTACTGAGGCCCTTAAAAAGGCAAATTTAAAAGTTATGAGTTTTCTTTCTTTCCCCTCTGTTTCTTATTTATCTTTTTATGTTTCTCTCGATTTTTGTGGTTGGATATCAAACTTTCCATTTAGCCCTGTTCTTTTCTGTGCAAATACTTGGAAATCTTCAATTTTGTTGAATGCCCATACTTTCCCCTGGAAGTATATAGTCAATTTTGATGGGTAGTTGATCCGTGGTTGCAGGCCCAGCTCTCTTGCCTTTCTGAATATCATATTCCAAGCCTTGCAGTCTTTTAGCGTGGAGGCTGCCAGATCCTATGTGATCCTGATTGGTGCTCCTTGATATTTGAATTGTCTCTTTCTGGCTTCTTGTAAGATTTTTTCTTTTACTTGGAAGCTCTTAAATTTGGCAGTTATATTTCTGGGCATTATCTTTTCTAAGTCGAGTGTGGAGGGTGATCTATGGATCCTTTCAGTTTCTATATTGCCCTCTTGTTGTAGGACTTCAGGACAATTTTGCTGAATAATTTCTTTTCGTATGGAGTCCAGGTTTCTATTAATTTCTGGTTTTTCTGGAAGACCAATTATTCTCAAATTGTCTCTTCTAGACCGGTTTTCTTGGTCTGTCACACTCTCATTGAGATATTTCATGTTTCCTTCTATTTTTTCAGTCTTTAGACTTTGTTTTATTTGTTCTTGTTGTCTTGAGAGATCATTAGCTTCTAATTGCTCAATTCTAGCCTTTAGGGACTGGTTTTTGCCTGTAATCTTTTGGTTTTCGGCTATAATCTTTTGGTTTTCGGTTATGATCTTTGGTTTTTGGCTATGATCTTTTGGTTTTCGGCTATGATCTTTTGGTTTTCCTTTTCAATCTGGTCATTTCTGGTGTTCAATTTGCTTATCAGTTCATTTGATTTCTGAGCCTCACTTTCCAATTGCAAAATTCTGCCTTTTAAACTGTTGTTTTCTTGCCTGATTTCCTTTTGAGCTATTTCCCATTTCTCTAACCAAATTTTTCTTTTCAGTTCTGAATTCCCTGTCACTTCCCCACCCATTGAGAAAGTGAGAAATATGATCAACACCAATTATACATAGATTTTATTTTAAAAAGCTTTTTTATACCTGTTTGAATATACTTTTTAATGGAAAAGATAATGACTCTTTTTGCATCATACATGTTAAATAAATTTACTCCCAGAAATTTAAAAAAATTCATATTCTTGGCTATATTTTTCTACTTTTGCATCCAATAATAAAAATATATCTCAGGTAGGCAGAATGTAAGAACATAATGAAGGAAGCTGAAGGGTTCTCCATCAAAAAGGAATGGCGGAACAAGTTGTGATGGAATATTGTTGTGCTATAAGAAATGATAGGCAGGATGACCTCTTAATGACCTATTCTCTGTTTTCCTGAGTCTAGTATGTAGAGGTAAAAGCCAGTATATACCTTAGTTGTGTATTTTTTAAAATAGTATTTTATCTTCCCTCAATTACATGTAAAAACAATTTTTTAACATTCTTTTTTTTTTTAAAGTTTTGAGTTCCAAATTTTTTCCCTTCTTCCTTCTCTTCCCCTTCCTTGAAACAGTAAGCAACCTGATATGTGCATGTGTGCATATATATGTATATGTTATATGTGCAATCATGTAAAACATTTTTCCATATTAGTCATTTTGTGGATACCTCAATAAAAGAAGTAAAATATAGTATGTTTCAGTCAGCATTCAGACTTTATCAGTTTTTTCTTGGAGGGCAGATGGCATTTTTCATCATTAGTCTCTGGGATTGTCTTGGATAGCTAAGAATTACTAGATTATTCACATTTCAAGAAATATTGCTGTCATTGTACCATGTCCTTCAGGTTCTGCTCACTTCATTGTGTATCAGTTCCTCTAAATCTTTACAGATTTTTCTGAAATCATCCTGCCTATTATTTCTTATAGCACAACAGTATTCCATCACAACTTGTTCGGCCATTCCTTTATGATGGAGAACCCCTCAGTTTTTATGTTCTGTCTACTTGAGATATATTTTTATTATTGGATGCAAAACTAGAAAAATATAGCCAAGAATATGACTTTTTTTTAACATTTCTGGGAGTAAATTTATTTAACAGGTTTGGTGTAAAAAGAGGCATTATCTTTTCCATAAAAAGTATATTCAAACAGATGTAAAACATTTTCAGATTTGGTTAGATGATTTTCAGATTTGGTTAGATAGAGCTGTACACATCCCCCACACACTTTTCCATCATTGCCTCTTGAGCTGTGCCTTAACAGATAAAATTCTACCACACATTTGCTACAATTGGAACAATTTAAGTGGATTTGAGCAGAATCGCCATAATATGAATGAAAATGTTTATTTGTGTGCTTAGTCAGTCATCATCAAACAGAAGCCTTTATGAAGGGCTAACCATGTGCCTGGGCATAGATATTCCTAAATGGAAAGAGGCTCTGACCTTCAGGTGTTTGCCTCCCAATGGGAGGTGAAATGGAGATGAAATTGAGGTGAAGACCCAGAAACTGGTTCAGAGCCAGGCCTGGAGAGGAATGAGAATTGCCTGGTGTGGACGCCTGCCTCAATTAGAGGTTCTAGGAGGAGCCAGAGATGGTGGAGGGGACTGCCATGGAACTCCAGGCCTCAAGTGAGATTTCAGAATGAAGTGGTTTCTTGGTTATGATAGAGGAAGTCTAGACTGCAGGGAGGAAAGAGGGACTTATTTTAACATGTTAAGATTATTTTAATTAATAAAATTAAAATTTATTTATTAAAACAAAATTTTATTGATATTTTTTGCTTAAATTAACCCCAATGTTCCTCGTTATTGACTTTTTAAGTATGGAATCAGGCATGATGTTTGCTTCTTTGGATGAAATTGTATTAAAAACTATTGGAAAATGGAAATAATTTCCCAGTTTGTCTAGTTTCTCTCTTTATTTCCCCTGCTTTGTGGGATTGGGGAGGTGGGTTTGTTAGTCAGGGCCATTTTCTAATAGGTTAAATTTATTAAATTCTTCAAGAATTATGGACTAGACTTCTCCATAGAAATGATGGTAAAATTTAAGGCTTGAAAAAATGGACATAGAGCTCCTTTACTTTTTTTTAATCTTTATTCGTTGTAGATGAATGAGATGCATAGTGCTTCTCTTATGCAAAGATCTTGGTGGTACTTAAAATTGCCTCCAATTTTAATAATACTGAAAATATTATAGTTAAAGTGTTATGCTTCAGGCAAAGTCTGTAAGTTGGGGTCTTTCTCCAAGTAGAACTTATTATTAATTTTAGCAATTTTTAGCAACAGATATTCTATAATTGGGTGACTTTTGTAGTAAGATAATGGTCATTTAAGAAAAAAAATAATGAGAATAATAGCTAGCATTTATATAGAACTTAAGATTTATGTAAAACTTAAGGATTGCAAAGAGCTTTACCTATATTAGCTCATGTGAATTGGATGCTATTATAATCCCCATCTTACAAGATGATGAAACTGAGCTAGTCTGAGGCAAGATTTAAATCAGATCTTCCTGAATCTACCTAGCTGCCATGTGTAAACTCAGACATGAATTGTCCATATCTGAAGTCATATTTATTATGGTGGCATTTTAGGGAACAGTCAAGTTGTCCTGGTTTCGAATGGTCAGGAACACAGCTGCTTCGAGATCTCGGAACACTTCCAGATTAGGTCACATTTACCCTGTCCTCTTAGGTGTCTGGCTTGGGACCTGTTCTTGATCTCGGCTGGTCCAGTTGGGATCCGTGCCTCTGAAACGGGCCGCTGCCACTTTGTTCTTATATATAGGAGGGAATCGTCTGGGGCTCCTCAGATCAGGGATCAAAGTGAGCAGTCATCCTTGAGTCTGGATCTACTTTATCTGTTCAGGCTCAGGTTGGGGGTGTGCTGTGGTAGGAGGATTTTTAGATTACTGTTTTATGAACTTTGTATCAAAATCATGGAGACAGAACACAGAGCTGATCAAATCTAGGAATTAAGGGAGAGTTGAGGAATCAGGAACCATTTTTTGCATATTAAAAAAAATGATGAAGAAATAGACACATTGTTTCAATACAAATACTAAAATCATGCAAAAATAATTTGTGTATACATGCTTTCCTGGGAAACTAGAATCTTTAAGGGACCTTTTCAGTTTTTTGAAGGTATTTCAAGCTTGCTTTTCCTTTGTCCATTCAACCCTTGGACTACCTTGTATAGAGTATTTTTCAGGTGTACATACTGATGAACATGCTCTTATTGGTTATACACATAAATGCATGTTTTCATCTGGGAAATAAGACATTCTTTATCCTCATGATCTTTCTTTTGTGGATGATAAAGGCCTCGAGGGAAATATTGAAAAAAGTCTTCCTTCCAGGAGGCCAGGCAATTGGATGCAATCAGCACAGTGTTACCCACAAAGTGGAAGACCTCACCATCCAAAGGAATCCATTCTCTTTAGCTTGGAGCCTGAGCTGGTCTCCTCCATCCCAGGTGTGAAAACTTTAGTGAGCATACTTCTACCTGATTTATTCCTTTCTGATGTTTAGGATCCAAGAGTGGTTCAAAAAGGCTCTTTTTGGTATCTCTTTCAAGGAATCTTGAATGATTATTTTTCAGTTAATTGTAAGATGGTAAAAATGTGGTATATTGTTGAACATCATAAAAGCCAATTTGCTTCCTACGAACACTTTCATAAAGGATATTCTCAACTGATATAAATATAAAGACTTGTATAGACAGGTTGTAGGCATAGATAGATTGATAGTTATTCATGTTCCCTCAGTTAACTTCTTTCTGTGTTAATAAGGTCTGAGATTCCCCTCCCCACACCTTCTGAGATCTTTCCCTTTTTTAGATACCTTTTATATCAGTCCTTCCTTCTGACTGCTTTTCCTGACTTGCTTCTCTTTTGTGCTATTTCTACTTATATTTCTGCTATAGGGAAGTGGATACTGGGATGTTAGGGTTCCAGTGTGTTGGTTTCACAGTCCTTGATGGAGAAAGCAGTTACAAATCTTTTCTATTTTTCTTGTTTGTTGCCCTCTTTACATTTTCATCCTTAGGTGCTCTTTGCATGCCTTGGCTTTAGTTCACTATTTTGCTAAGACTTTTTTCAACTGGCCTTTTTTTGTCCCTTTGCTTCTTTCTGCTTTATAAAATGATTCTGCTCATGAACATCCATCATTCTCTTTATGTAAGATTATATGAATGAGTTTAAACCCGGTGTTGCCATTGGCAGCCCTCTCTCCTTTTAGCAAGCGTGTCTGGTGTTTGCTGACTAATGTTGTTTTTGAGCTTTTGGAGTAATTACATTGGCTAAACTTCTGGATAAAATTATTATAGTCATTGTTGATGTCATTTCATTCTGCAGTCTTATTCTCATTTTTGAATGTTTGTTACTTGTTTAAATGGTTCCCAGTTATCTTACACTTTACGTATTTTTTATTACTGTTGTATTTTACTACTTTTTGTATTTTTTGTACTTTTTGTAAGGCAATTTTCTATGTAGAGAATAGTAACCCCCAGATAACTCTCACACCAATCACAAATCTTTTCCTGTCTGTTAGAATATAACCTACTTGGGGTTTTTTTTTTGGCAGTGTTATTTGGTATTTACCATTTCAAGCATTTATCAGGTTTTTTTTTGAAGAAAGTATTCATGTTAATATGATAGGTGTGAGTCTTCTGTGTAATCTACAAGACTTTATCCTCTTTTATTCTTTTTTACTGAGCCGCATTTTCCTATATATTTCTCCCCATTCTTACTTTTTCCTGACTTTTGCACCAAAGTTAGCAAGTAGAGTGTCTGTAGATTCAATTTAGAGTCTTATCAAGTCTTTGTGGACATCTTCAGCAGCTGATTTTGGTGCGTAAGCTGCAATTATTTTCATGGTGGTCTTTTTTAAGACATTTACCTTTCTTACTACAATATGTGATGACCAAGCATCTCCTTGATAGTCTGGTTTTTTTGTTACCTTTGGGTCCATCCTCTCCTTTCTTTGCCTCATCAAGGACCATCTTTCCATTTTACTGCAGTTTCCTTTTATCTTCCATTTATGGCAGGAATTGCTATAGTTGGACAAGACTGACATGATTCAGGTCCTTTAAGCAATATGTCTACTCATTAGTCAGTGGACAAAGTTCTCACATTTAAATTACAAGAACTGGGTCAGCTAGGTGGTTTAGTGGATAGAGAACCAGGCCTGGAGATGGAAAGTCCTGGGTTCAAAATCTGGCCTCAGACATGTCCCAGCTGTGTGATCCTGGGGGAGTCACTTAACCCCAGTTGCCTAGCCCTTACCACTCTTCTGTCTTTGGAACCCATACTTTGTATTGATTGTAAGACACAATGTAATTTAAAAAATAAAATAAAATGAAATGCTTAAATTGAAATTTATGGATAGGCTAAAAACTGTGATTCTAAGCACTTCCTGCTTCCTTTTTTTGCTCATGAAGAACTGAAAGGAGGGCATACAAGATTGAGGGTTATAAAAAGTTTTTTCTTTGTTTTATGGGTTGCCGTAGCCAAAAAAAATTCATTACAATGTGTCCAGCCTACTGGGAATATATCTTTCTTTAGTTAACTAAGTTGGTTCCTGGAAAATATACTTGGCCTGTTTCTGGAACCATACTCAAAGCCTTTCTGGCATGGCAGAATCTATAATAGTTTATGCTCTCCTGGTATAGCCTTCAAGAACATAGTCACCTTTCTACCATGACGAAGCACCAAAGTAGACTTGGTAACTGCATAACTGCTGGTAAAATAAGTCTCTAAGCAAAAGAACTGATTAGTTTGTATTAGATTTACATTAGTTTAATTATAAGTAGATATCAAAGTAAGCTCAGATGAATGTAGGAATAAAATTTTTTTTTCTCTTTTTGAAAGTGGGAAGGAGGGATATTTAAAAGAAGAATAAAGGATACCTTCTTTACTCCTCATTGAAAGAAAAAGTGACCTTTTAATCAAAAGTACAGTAATACATGTGCAGCACCTAATTAATTGTTAGGATAATTAAAAAGTAGTTTACTTTTTTTTTTTTTAAACCCTTACCTTCCATCTTGGAGTCAATACTGTGTAATGGCTCCAAGGCAGAAGAGTGGTAAGGGCTAGGCAATGGGGGTTAAGTGACTTGCCCAGGGTCACATAGCTAGGAAGTATCTAAGGCCAGATTTGAGCCTAGGACCTCCCATCTCTAGGCCTGACTCTCAATCCACTGAGCTACCCAGCTGCCCCCGAGTAGTTTACTTTTGTTATACCATAATTATCCAGATTTCTTACTGAGATTTATTTCATATGTTCATTTTAGTAATTTCTAAGAGCAAAAAAAGGCATTTCAAAACATTTTTGTTCTTATATTTTGTTTTAGCATTTCTCACCCTCCCACCCCAGCCAATCGAGCCATTCCTTGCAACAAAAAATAAAAAAGAGAAAAATAAATTGGGGCCAAACCACCCTAACATCTCAATAATTCAAAGTATATATAGTACTGCATGGCTGTAGTACCTTTTGAAAAGAAGGAAGAGGGAGTTTCGTTTTCTTAACTTTTCTAGGATCAAACTTGGTCATAATTACAAAACATTGAATTCTTTTTGTCCTTTCCAATGACATTGTCATCGTTATATATATTGTTTTTCTTGGACCTACTTATCTCACTCTGAATCAGTTCATTTAAGTCTTTCTATGTTTCTCTGAATTCTTCATGCAGTAAGATTCCATTATATTCCTGTATTGCTGTTTGTTTAGCCATTACCAGATTGAGGGGAATCTCAGTTCATTGCCACCTCAAATAGTGTGGCCATGAATATGTTAGTATACAAGAGAACTTACTTTTCTGTCTTGGACCTCTATGGGTCATTGCCTAACACTGGGATCTCTGTTTTAAAAGTTATAGACATTTTTGTATTTCATTTCTAGAAAGGTTGAGGCATGTCTTTTGAAGTCTCTCCAACATTAACATTACTGTATTTTGTCTTCTTGGTCAATTTGTTAGATGTTAGATGAAAGCTGAATTTTTTTGGTTTGCATTTCTTTTATTATTAGTGATTGGGAGCAGTCTTTCATTTGATTGTTAATACTCTGTAACTTTTTTTTTTAAAAGAACTTGTTCTTTGCCTATAGAAAATAGCCCTTATTTGTGTCAGTCCATCTATGAACTGGATCTCAGACTTATCAGAAATATTTGATACATAATGTTTTCCCTCCCAATTAGTGCTTTACCTTTTTATTTTAGCTGTACAAACTCTTAAATAATTTAATTAAATTTATATAATTTAGCTTAATTACATAAATTTAACTTACATAAGAAAAAGAGCTATGCTCTCATTGATAAGTAAAGAAGATGCATCTTGCTATTTCAAACAAGATTTTCCTTTTTTAGTATTTCCTTTTTGATTTTGTTATTGCTAAATAGCAATACTGTGCTATTTCTTTAAATGCCTTTACGTTGAAGTAATTATGTCCTCTGCTTGACTGGAGTAAATGTAAATGTACCATTGAGAACTTATGAGCAGTAGTTTTAGGAATGTGGACCCATAAAGTACTTTGAACCCGGGGTAGTTGTTGCCTAGGGAACTCAACCTGAAGGTACAGATGGTGTATGTGGGGGCTTGGCATACCAGAGGGGGCAATAAAATGACAAAGAAGCTTTGTGCCTGTACTTTATGAATACATTCTTTGAGTAAAGAATTGTAAGGCTCTTGACATGGTTGCACATTCAAAAACATCACACAAAAGGAAATCAGTTATGTTTTAATAGGAAAGAGAACACTTATTGAGAAGGGTCTTCAAGTTCCTCACTACCCCAATTGTTGTTTATAATCAAATCACCAAACTGTTAGAGCAAAGAGCAATGCTAGAGCAATGCTCATATTTCTAAAGACTTTCCATTTTTTAAAAATCCCTTTTGTCTTAGGAACAACTCAAAGTCAGAAGGGCAAAGGCTGGCCAAACAGGGTTCCATGACTTGCCTAGTGTCATGCAGCTAGGAAGTGTCTGAGGCCAGATTTGAACCCATCTGAAGTGGAGTTATGGAAGTGGTATATTCTAGCTTTAAAAGCTAATCCAATGAGTTTTATTGATCCTTGAAGCTAATGGAAGATGCTGGAGTTTCCTGAGTAAGGGGAAAGACAAGGTCAGATCTGCATTTAAGGGGAAAAAATCACTTTATTTGCACTGTAGAGGATGGGGTTGGAGTGCTGAGAGATTTGAGGCAGGGTTAACAATTAGGAGGCCATTGAGATGATCTAGGCAAGAGCTGATGAGGGACTGAACTAAAGTGGTAACTGGGTGAGTAGAAAGGAGAATTTGGATTTGAGGAATATTTTTAAAGTAAAAGGAGGCTACTGATGTGTGGCTGATAAATGTTGTATACTCCTTGGTGGAATAGGGCCTCTAAGGGGAGATTTTGCTCAAATGTTTTAAAATAGTAAACAAATACTAAGCACAGCAAAATCTTGTATTTTCTACATCTGGTAGTCAATTGTGTGATGACAAAGATGTAGATTCTTGTAGAATAATACTTACAAAAGGCTGCCCTTTTCCTACTGATAAGCTCATTTAGGATGACCTCAATGTACATGTAGATGGTTCTGTCCATTGATCACTATTCTTAATTAATGAAAAGCCAGTTTTTGTTTTTGATCAAACATTTCTTTGGTAACATCCTTTATTATGGAGTTGTTCATTGGCATTGTCTACTTGCTATTTTTTCCTCTTAATGGTACTTATTTCTAATTTTTCACAATCAAACTTGCTTCTAATTTGCTAAAAACCCATTACCACCAGAAATACACTGGCATAAAAAAAGATGGGCATTTTTTTCAGAGAGAAGTTGGAGGCCATTAAAGGAACCCTGAATTTCCCAAAGGTAATTTAGCCTAGTGTTCTTTTTACTTCTTCTCAATGATTTGGGGCTGAACTCAATGTCCACCTGCAGTGTCTGTCCAAAAGATGTAAAAGGGTTCCTGATGATGTAATTGTAATCTTGATCTGAGTAGAGCCAAGGCTATTTGGCAGTTGCTCACCATATTGCATCAGAGTAGGTACAGTGGTCTGAGCTCTTCTCAAAGAGAAACCATTGGAGAGAAAGCAGGCACAAGGTTTCCAAGTTCATACTTAATTTCTCAGATCCATCATGTATCTATCATCTATTCATCTTCCTTGGAGAAAGTTCAACCACTACCTCTCTAGTTTGTGCCAGCTGGGCATTTCCATTTGAATGTCCTTAGACACCTAAGGACACCATAATTCAAAACAGTAGAGTCATCTTTGAGTTTTCCTTTCTCCTTTACATCCAGTTAACAGGCCCTATAAATTTTTTTTCCTGTTCTCCACTATAAGCACCATATTGATTTATGCCTTGATGACTCTACTAGCTTCTTAATTGGGTTCTCTGCTTTTATTGCCCTTCCCTCTAATCTAGACTGCACAATGCAGTTAATCTTCCTCAAATTTTAAAACACTCCTTTCAGGATTTTTTTTCTCTGTCTGGAAAATCTTTAGTAGTTCCCCAAGACTGTAAGAATAAAGTCTCTAGATTCCTTTAACCAGACATCCAAGACCCTTCATATTCATGTCCCAGCTTAGCTTTCCAATATAATTTCTTGATATTCTTCTACAAGAAACATACATTTCTGCCCAATTATTTGGCTTATTTCCCTTCTACTGCTATAACTTTTGCATTGTCTTTGTCCCACGTGCTCTCCCCACTTTACACCTAGGTCTTCCTGAAGAGCCATCTTAAAATCTGCTCCTTCATAATGCTTTTCTCCATAAACATCCACATCATCCTGAAGTGATCTCTTCCTCCTCTGAATTCCCAAACACTTATTGTTTATACCATTCAATTTGCAGTTAATTGTATATTGCTTTGTGACATCTATTGTTGTTGTGAACTGTTATTTGTTTTCTATTTTTATTTTTCTCATGTATTTGTTTTGTTTCCTCAACTAGATTTTTACTTCCTTGAAAGCACAAACTATGTTTTGTACTTCATTATCTCTTCCACCACCCAACATAGTAGCCATTTCTCAAAAACTACACATTTTAAAATTTTATTTTTCTCCTCACTTCCACTGAGGACTTAAAAATGGAAATTAAAATATGCAAGTATATATAAAAATATAAAATATTTCAGCTTGAGATTTGGCCTTAGATAATGAAAAATGTCCAGTTGAATTAAAATTTTTTTTAAATTTAATGTCTTATGCCCCAATTCTTAAAAATTTATTTGAGGAAGCTTAAACAATTAAAACTATATTTAACTTGAAGGAAATGTGCCTTAATCAATTTGATCCAGAATCAC
Source organism: Gracilinanus agilis (assembly GCF_016433145.1). Taxonomy (NCBI): domain Eukaryota; kingdom Metazoa; phylum Chordata; class Mammalia; order Didelphimorphia; family Didelphidae; genus Gracilinanus; species Gracilinanus agilis. The sequence continues at coordinate 302,796,361 of NC_058130.1, read as the reverse complement.
TGTCACTTCAGAATTGTCATTCAGTGCCCTTTTTAATTATGTCTCCTAATTTACTTTCGTTGCTTGCAAATTCTTAGTTCTACAATAGAAACTTATTTTGGGCTAATTAGCCTGCACAGAATGTCTTTTTAGTCAAACTCATACTCCAATAGGACTTACCTATATATCATTCTTGACAAATAGTCATTCAGCCTTAACTTAAAGACTTCTTGAGGTGGTGGGACAAGGGTTAAGTAGGGGATCAAAACTTTCCCAGCAACTTATTTTATTTTTAAGCACTAATTGTTAGAAAGAGTTCCTTTTATTAAGTCAAAATCCTTCTTTCTGTAGCTTCTAACCTTTGTTGTTCTGGTGCCAAGTAGAATAAACCTAATCCATGTTACATGGGATAATCTTTCAAATACTTGAAGATACCTGCCATTTTCCCTCGAAGACTTCTCTTCTGAAGTTAAACAATCCTCATTCTTCAACCAGCCCTCATATGCCATGGTCTCTAGTTCCCTTAGATTCCATTTTACTTGTTATCTTATGGACCACATTCATATTTTCCCTAAAAAATTTTTTTCCTACTTTGGTAGCCAGTTGAACCTATATGTGTTCTAACTAGGGCATGCTCCCATTTAAAAATGTAGAATAAATTGCATTTGCTATTTGGAGGGCTATCATGTTTCGCTGTTTACTCACGTTAAACTTGTCTTTCATTAAAACTCCCTGATTTTTTTCATAGAAAATGTGATCTCTAGTTATGTCTCTCTCTCCCATTTTGTACTTGTAAGGCTGATTTCTTTGTATCTAAGTGTTAGACTTAATGTTTATCTCTTTTTAATTTTAACTTATCTCTGTTACAGTAGAGTATTCATCAAATTGTATGACCATCCCTTTAATAATAAGTTGCAATCTGTGGAAGTATTTTTGGATCTGGACTGCCTCTTTTCCTCCTAGCTTTGTGTTATCTGCAGCTTTGATAAGCATGAGATTTACTCTTTCAATCCGTCACTGATAAAAATAGTAAGTAAATCGCGCAGGGCCAAGTATAGATTTCTGGTGAAAGTTTTGGGTTGACATTGGATCTGGTCCTTTAACTAGGTCTGAATCTACCTAAATGGCATGTCGCCCATACCTTTCCATCTTCTTCACATGAATAACATAAGACACTTAGTATGAGATTTCAGAAAACATTTACACGGTCTGTGGCATCTCCCCAATTTTTAAGTTAGGCTAACCTGTCAAAAAAGAGAAATTAAGTTAGTCTGGCATAATTTGTTCTTGATAAAACCCATATTAAAAAAAATATATATACATATTTTTTAAACCCTTACCTTCCGTCTTGGAGTCAATACTGGGTATTGGCTCCAAGGCAGAAGAGTGTTAAGGGCTAGGCAATGGGGGTCAAGTGACTTGGCCAGGGTCACATAGCTAGGAAATGTCTGAGGTCAGATTTGAACCTAGGACCAGGATCCTGTCTCTCGGCCTGGCTCTCAATCCACTGAGCTACCCAACTGCCCCCAATAAAACCCATATTACCTCTTAGCAATCACCATTTACCTTTGAAACTGTTTACACACCATCTCTTTAATTGGTTCTTCCTCTTTCTTTAGTTCTAAGTCACCTTTCCCATTTTCCATGATCTTTCATATTCATGAACTTTTAATTTTGAGAATCTTGGGATGTAGTTTATTTAGGGTGACAACTTTTTTAGGCCAGCTAGATTTTTTTTTGTTTTGTTTTTAACTATTTATCTTCATTTTCAACTTACTGTTATTAATGATATTTATTCCTTCCTTCCTTCCAGTCATAATGTCAGTCTCTGTCAATAAACATTAATTAACAGTTTTCTATATCGGTGATGGCAACCCTATGATATGTGTGTCAGTACTGACATGTGCAGCCATTTTTGATGACACGCAGTTGCATTCTGCCATATACAGAGAAGTATGGGGCCACATGCTGAGGAGGAAACATTTGCTGTAGTGTAGTGTAGACACTCTGTGCACTATAGATGACAATTCTACTTATATTAATTTACATATTTTGGTTTTTTAAATACAGTTATATATTGCAATTATACGTTTTTGTTATTTAAACTATAAATATCACGAAATTTTTTTTCTGGAAGTGTCACACCATCTGAGTTATGCTTGGTTTTTTGGTGAATTTTGATACACCAAGCTCAAAAGGTTGCCCATCGTTGTCTATATGCTAGACACTATGCTAAATGCTGGGGATATAAGTACAGCCCTTGATCTCAGGAAGCTAATGGTCTAATGGAGGAGACACCATGAAAATAATTATGTATAAACAAGTCATATGAAGAATAACTTGGAGATAATTAACAGTGGGAAAACAATAAAATTAAGGAGGATCTGTAAAGACTTCTTGCAGAAGGTAGAATTTTAGCTGGGACACAAGCAGTACTGTTAAATTATAGACTATATACAGAAATTAAGTTACAAAATATATGCAGAATAAATTCAGTGTAAAAACATTCAGTTGTATGCAGAGACTTTATGCTACAAAAATGTTGCCAAGAAAAAACTTTTAAGGAATCTTCCTTGATGAATAGATAATTATAGTAAGAATCTTGTTTTCCCATAAATGGGTCAGTTTAGTTTTAAAATTATGCTAAATATTATTATCTTTGTATAATTGGTTCATAAAACTTTTTCCCATATATAGAAAATGTAAAGATAAATGTGTATTTCTGTTTTTCTAAATTATCTTAAAATTTCTGAATGGGCAGGATCTGAATTCATGACCTTTTAATATATTTGCAGCTTAGCAAATAAAAATTCAATAAAACTCTTGGTGAGAAGGGAAACATAGTATTAGTTCATAAAAATTTGGTGATATTTCATGGGGTTCACATGGCATAAATCTTCAAGTTTATGTGCATTACAAAGTAAATGCCAGCATATTATTTTATTATCCACACTTTATCAGTAGTATCATACCATTAAAGTGCCATTAAATAGAGGTGACTCTTGCTTTAAGAAAATACTGACAAATCTCATTTGCCATCAGTGTTAATGTTGAATTTAAAGGCAAAAGACTTTGAGGTCTTTGGCACACTATTATATACTGTGTGAGCTTGGACAAATCATTTTACACTTGAGCCTCATTTTCTTACTTTATAAAATGAGGATAATAACATTTTTACTACCTTCACAATTGTGGGAAAATTTATATTTTAAAGACTTGAGAAGCTCCAGATAAGTGTGACTTTTCAGAATGTAAGGAAATGGTACATTCTAGTGAAATGATAATCTGAGTAACTGTGAATTGCCACATATAACAAATCTGAATTGTAAATTTTTAGAGAGTTAGTATATGATAAAACATGCTAAAATATTCAGAACATTATTTAAATCTCTGGTTCAGATGGCAGTAGATCTTGCCCTGAACTTCAGTCTTTTTTTTTTTAATCTTAGTTATAATTTTATCAGGTTATAGGTGTAAATATAATAGGATATGGGCTTAAATCTGTAATGACCTGAATCTGAAGACACCTATTGCTTTTCCTTCAGTAAATAAAACATGAGATTGTACAAAAAAGAAGAAATTTGGTTACCCATACTTTCTGGTTTGACATTCATATTTCAGAGAAAGATTAGTTGGGAAGTTATTGTTTTATGAAAAAATTCCTCAGAATACCTTAAAACATCAAGTTTCTTTTTTAAACAAACTTTATTGTTACCTTAATAATAGCTTATTAATCTGTCCATTTGGAATTTTCAGATATTTTCTACAAGCAGAGATGATTTTATCTTTGCATTTTCTATGATGGGAAAAAGTTTTATAAATAAATTGTAACAAGACAATAATGTTTAATATAATTTTAAAACTACTATGACTCAATTATGGCAAAACAAAATTTTAACTATAAGTCTTTGTTTATTTAGGAATTCAGAATATTCGGGAAGATTTTGAAGAGTTTTTACTTGGTAATTATATTCCTTAGTAAATAATTTTTATTATTACTATGGCATTTCAATATAGAGGAACAAAAAGGAATTGTATATAAGAAAATTTGTTATATAGTTTTGGACACAACTTTCTCCTAGTTCATCTACTTGTCTAACTGTTCCTTCTTAGTCTCACTGGCTGATATATTCCAACCAAACTCCACATTGTATGTGTTCACCTAGATTCTGTACTGGATTCTCTTCTCTTCTCTCTTCTCCCTGGTAATAACTTCATCAGTCAAGAGGAGATTCCTTTTGTCTGTCTGTCTATCTATATCCCTTTCCCACCCCCCCACCCCCCACTTTAGTCCTTCATCAGCCAGTTGCTTATTAGACCTTTCAAGATGCATCTTGAACTCCATTCTAACTTGAACTCGTTATCCTTCTCCCTAAACCTTTCTCTCAACAAACTTCCCTAATTCTGTTGCAATAGTATCTCTGGAGTCTCAAATTTGTAATCTCAGCATTATCCCAAATGCCTCTCCCTCATGTCCTCATATCAAATTAGTTAACAACTCTTGCCATTTTTATGTTTGATACATTTCTTACATGTGACTTCATTCTATTCAGAAAGCTGCCACTTATCTTGATTATTGTAACGGTTATCTTTAAAAAATAATCATGGTAGACTTTAGTGAATGACATTATCACAAATTGCCTCTAAGTTCAATTTTTTAAGTATACATTTATTATCTGTACATCTATCAGTTCCTTTAAATATGGTGCACAATAAACATTCTAACACTAAAACACAAAAGTAAAAAACAAACTGGTTTTATTTGCATAACTCATTGAGAATATGCAAAAAGAAAAAGAACTCTTGTCAATTTATATGTTAGGGGTGGGGTGCAGTGGGAGAAGGGTTAAATTTATATAACTAAATTTAAAGATTAAAGAGATGATAATTAACTATTTTCTCATTATAAGCACAATTAGAAATAATTTGCCTCAGATCCTTTTTTGGAGTTAGGAGGGTTATTCTTGTCAAATTAATTAATGGAAAATATTGATTGATGTCAATATTGAGCTGAATCCTTAGTTTAGATCAGATGCATGAAAAGAAAGCTGTGAATTCTAAGTATTTGGGAAAACAATGGTAGTTCAAGAGAACAGATAAAAACAACATTGCTTCCTCCTTTTGACCGAGATGAGGGGGGGATTTTTGGAGCAGACTTTTGTATACATTGTCAGATATTGTAATTTTGTTTATGCTTAATTGTTTTCTCTGTTAAAAAAAGAAGTTTTCATCTGAAGGGATGGTGAGGTTTTACTTCTAGAGATGACTGTGATGTAAAGACAAGGCATTTTTAAAAAAATCAGATTCCCGGGAATCTAATATTATATATTTTTTTGGTTTATTTTTTTTTTACACAACACAATTTTGAATTTAATCTGTATTAATAATAATTTCATCGCTCTCTTAAATCTAGACAATCAATGAAACAACAAATAAAGTCTTAATTTATGACATTTGTCATTTCCTGAGGCCTAAATGCTGATTCTGAAATTTTAAGGATCAGCTCTCAGGAGCTTACAATTATGTGTTTTTAAGGAATATCATTTGATACCCTTCTGAAATTTTGTTTGGCTACATTTTAATTTGGGGCATTGGTGCAGTGAATAGAGCTCCAGACCCAGAGTGAGGAAGTCCTGAGTCCAAATTCAAACCCAAACACACCTCTGTTTGATCTCATAACTTCATCTCTAAAGTGAGGATAAAAATAGCACCTACTTCCTAGGGTGGTTGTGAGGGTCAAATGGGATAGGTATTAAAGCATTTAACACAGTGCATGGCACCTGGTAAGTGCTAGGTAAATGTTAGCTAGTAGTAATAGGAATAGAAGTTATAGTAGTAGCAGCAGCAGCAGCAGCAGTAGTAGTAATAGTAATAGTAGCAGTAAGAGCAGCAGTAGTAGCAGCAGTAGCAGTAAAAGCAGTAGTAGTAGTAATAACAGCAGTAGTAGTAGCAGTTAAGAGCAGCTGTGGTAGCAATAATCGTTGTAAATGCTAGATAAATGTTAGCTATTATTATTACTACTACTATTAAAAAACAATAATATGCAGGATGCTGACTGCTGCCCTGAGGACTCTGCTTTTTGTGCCTGAATCAGTAAAGAGGCATTTCCCCCGTTTTTTGTTGTTCTTCAGAACAAAACCTTTCGAAAGCCCGTCAGCCCTTGGTTTCACGTGGCTGGTAAGTTCTGGAAGGTAGGAGCAGAGCACTGACTTTGTTTCAGGGTGTGCAGGGTGAAATCTGTCAGTGATATTGACCGAGCTTCTGTCCAGCGTTGGGTCAGGTGACCCGCGTCTCCCCAAATGCTCTAACTCAGCTAAAAGTTTCCCGTGCTCTCTTTTCCTAATCCGGGTCTGTTTTATTTTTAGGGGTTTGCAGGCTGGTACTTAAAATGGAAGTGGACATTAATGGAGACTCCAGAAGTACCCTCTCTACCCTTCCTTTACCTGTGTCCGAGGTAGGTTCCCCGGGGAAAGTGGAGACGGAAAAGCCTCGCTGCTCTAGCACTCCCTGCTCACCCATGAGACGGACCGTGTCGGGTTATCAGATCCTTCATATGGATTCTAACTACCTGGTTGGCTTCACCACGGGTGAGGAGCTCTTAAAGTTAGCCCAGAAGTGCACAGGAGGGGAAGAGAACAAGGGGGAGGCGGTGCCTACCTTGCGCTCCAAACAGCTCGAAACCGGACTCGCCCGCTCCTCTCGATTGTACAAAACCAGGAGTAGGTACTACCAGCCCTACGAAATCCCTGCTGTGAATGGAAGGAGGCGGAGACGCATGCCCAGCTCAGGAGACAAGTGCACTAAGGCTTTACCATACGAACCTTATAAGGCTCTCCATGGCCCTTTACCTCTCTGTCTTCTCAAAGGGAAAAGGGCCCATTCAAAATCCCTGGACTACCTCAATCTAGATAAAATGAGCATCAAGGAGCCCGCCGACACGGAAGTTCTGCAGTATCAACTTCAACACCTGACCCTTCGAGGGGACCGAATGTTTGCTAGGAATAACACATGAATTGCTCTGAGGGGAGGGTAAGCGAATTCTGGGTTGGTTTCACTTGGCTGCAAACATCCACTCTTGTTCTGTAGAAAAGAATCTCCTGCATTCTAAGAGGTTATTCTCAGCTAAGTGTTCTTGAAGGGACAACGATGACTACAACAACATAATTTGAATTAAAATTTGAATATGGAAGCAAAATTACAGGTATTTGGGGGGAAAGTTATTCTAGAAAAAAATGATCTCTAAGAAAATCAGAGTGACTTTAATTGGTAGGCATTACTTCGGATAACTATTTAGGTAGCAAAAGCAGACTTCAATAGATAAACATAAAGTCTTTACGATGCTTTGAAATGCAACTTGGAGATGAGATCTGCCTAGTTGTTGCTAACTTGGTATGACATACTGGAAATTTATATCAGATAAGTACTTGATTACTTCTTAATTTCTTTCTGTATTTTACTATGATATATAGAATATATATGTATGGTAATGATATGTTTTTGAAATTGAGAACCTGAATATTGCTGTATTGGACCACTTTTTATTTTTAAAAATTCAGTTTAAATGTTTTATAACTGATTTTGCACTGGAAAAAAATAACATTTCAGATGGACAAGAAAATCTTTGTTCACTTGTTTCAATAATGTTATTGAACGATTTAAAAAATTTCCTCTTGGAAATTTATCGATCTTCCCTACTGTTGTAAAATATTTCTTTAAAGTATATCTTAATAAAATTAAGTTTGAGATACAAACTATTTATTTTACCATTTGTGAGGGTAGACCTCGCCAGGAAGTTTAAGGTATGAGGTTTCATAAGTTGAATTAAGTTCTTTTTGCTTCCAAATTTCTGATTTAAAATTCACCTGAAACATCATGAGGTACAGGATTTGTTTTGTTTTGTTTTGTTTTGTTTTGATTGTGGATTATAGTCATAATACTGACTGCATCTGAATCTTCAATGAGTGAAACTTTTAGAAATGAAGTCATAATTTCTATTACTGAATATTTAAATTAATATTGAAGTGATATCTTTCAGCATGGCATTAAATCATTTCAGTTTTTGCTGTGCATAGCACAGAACATTTTTATTCAAAACCTAGCTTCTAAGATTAGTCTGAAGGCATAAAATGCTTCTTCTACAGTCTTAATGGGTTAATCCTGGATTAGCTAACAATTTATGTCAAATGCACTGGTTCAATTTGTGGCTGAAGAAATAATGTCCAAACATTAATAACGAATACTATCAAACTGAGCTTGAATATATTTTGAAAATGTATGTAACTTTACCTTTTTTTGTAAAAGTTCCTATTTTTTTTTTTTGGCGGGAGGGGCAGTCTCTTAAAGGTGCAATTTATCACTGAAGTGGCATTTCTGGCAGCATTTAACATTTGTTTTGGAAGGCTAGTGAATGATTTCAGGTTTATTAGGAAGCTTGTTTGTGAAATAAGAACAGCTTTTAATGGATAAACTGGTCATTCCTGGTGCAATTGCAACTTCTCTTTAACCAGACTGAATGAATAGGAAGCTCTGGAGCTGAGCATGTGCTATGAAACACTAGGAATGTTTTTCACTCACTCATTGATGTAATACCTCCACTGTAGTAAGCTACAGTACAGAGCCTTGGAATAGTTTGCCTCCATCTTGCTGATTTGATCAGAGTTGTTTTGCTGGAGATATTTTCAGTTTTTGTACATTTTCAAGTAAATTGCACCTTTTTAAACTTATCGCGTTAAAGAATAATCTCCAAGATAAACTATATATCTATACAGTTGTTAGTTTGACAAGAAATAGAATACTGTCAGATGCCAAAGAGAGGTGGGGTTTTATGTTTAATGATTAAACAACCATTATTTATTGCTGATTCACCCTATGGAACTGTATTGTTTCTGGTTATGAAATAAAGGGATGATGCAAACGTGCATTGTTGTGTAGTATTTTAAATGTGGGTTATTAGAAATAGATGAGCATACACTTAGAGATTGCATCTATCACAAAGAAATTTTTGTTTTTGAGGCAAAATTTTGTTTAAAAAATTAATGTTAACACCTTATGATTTTAATATACATTATACCTATTAGAAAGCAAAACCTTATCCATGTAAAGCCTATATGTACCTAACTTCCCCATCTAGCTCCATTTGCCATTACTGCAATCTAGAATTTATATATATATATGTATATATACATATAATATGAAATAAGTAAATTATATATACATATATTTATATGTGTAAATATAAAAATATATAAATACACATTCAAATGTATATACATATACACAAAATATATAAACATACATAAAAGATATCAACATTATTAAACTGGATATATATGTAAAGATACATGGAATATACATATAAAATAAATTATGCATAATTTATTTTATATGTATAATTCATATTATATGTGTGTGTGTATATTCTAAGATAGAAGGAAAGGATTTATATATCCTTTCCTTCTATCTTAGAATCAATACTGTGTATTGATTCCAAGGCAGAAGGGGGCAGGTAAGGGCTACATAATGGGGGTTAAATGACATGCCTAGCTAGAAAGCATCTGAGGCCAGATTTGAACCCAGGCCCTCCACTGAGTTCCATAGCTGCCTCCTAGAATTATAGTTTACTAGTGTGTGTGTAATGGCATTTACAAAGTGCTGAGTTCTCTAAATTACATTCTTGTCTGATTTCTTTTAAACCTAAAATCAGAATTTTCTTGACTTACAGTTAATATCTTGTGATACTTTCCAGATATTTTAACATTGGACATTATTGTTAATTATGGTTAATTAATAATAATGATGATTCTTCCCTGAAGGGAAGAAGCCCTGGAGCATAGTAGATAGAGAATCCTGGGTTCTAGGACCACCTCTGATGCATGCTGACCTCTCAGTGTTCCAGGCAACATTCTCTTGTTGCTGCTGTGTATTGAGAAGTAAAGAGTTTCCTCATCAGAAATTTTCTTTATCATTGGTTCTTAAAATGTAATCCTCTTTCAGGAAAGAGATCTTCAAGATCAAAAGTATTTTCCTAATAATACTAAGATTTTTTAATTTCTAATATAGTAAATATCAATAGCTTTGACGACCCACATAAATAAAAACTCTTTAGGGGTTCCTCAGTAATTTTTAAATGTGTAAAAAGGGTTCTGAGAACCAAAGGTTTGAAAAAATATGTTAGTATAATTGATAGAGAGCACAATTTGAATAACAAAAATAAATTCCTTTTTGGCCATGGATTCTGAAATCTATTTTTGAAAGCTCAGGGGAAAAACCAAAAAGGATAGTAATATGAGAAATGTTATATATGCTATTATCTGATTCAGAAACTTTACATTTGATTCATAAAGACAGAGTTAGAAACTCTAGGCTATTTAGTAAATCAAATCAGCTTTCTTTACCTAAGAGTAACAAAATTATCTTTTAACCATCTTTTTTTTTGGTGATGGTTTATGTTTCCTTTAACTTGATTTCCATGATTTTGATTTTGATTTTGATTTTTTTGACCCTGTCATTATTTCCATTGCTCTCAAATGAATCTTCTAGATTTCCATCAATTATGGTATTTTGGTATTTGGAGAGCTAGCCTGGAAGTTAGGAAGACTGATATGTAAAGGCAGGGCAGGGCACTTAATCTCTTGGTCTTTTAAACAGCACAGATTATAAATTACATTTGTTGGTGGAGTTTCCTCAAGTGGGAGTTCCTTATACCCATGAAAAAAAATTACTGGTGCAGTCTCTATCACATTACCCATCTCTATGTTAGGGTCATGAATATTGTGTAGTCTAGTAAAAGAATATGTCAGAGATAATTAGGGCATCTCTGCCTTTGCTCCAATTAGGGACAGATTTCATCTTTTGACTTCTGATCCATTGGCTGCTATCCAGCCTTGGCTGTATGTCCAGAAAATAGAACAGGGAGAAAAAAAAAAAACAGCCACGGATCAGATTTTGGTCCTTCTCTCTGGTCCTATTCTCATTGATTCTGACCTCCTGGATTCTAAGCCTTATCTCCCTATATTTGTGGTACTTTCCTGAACTCTTCCCTGACTTTTTTGTTTCTTTAGGTTTATAGTAACTCAGGCTGTTCCTAATTAGCTGAATTTATAGTACTGGTCTTTATCTTAGGACTTTGGGTGGGAAGGCATCTTTGAGATCATCTAATCCAAACTCCACTTTTTATAGGTGAAATAGAGGCCAAGAGAGATTTGAGTAATCTGCCCCAGATTATATAAGTGAGTAAGAGAGATAAGATTCAAACATAGTTCCTCAGATTCCAACTCTACTATATCATCCTGTCCCAGATGCCTCTTTGCTAGACTCTAGTATTGTAAATCATTTTCAAATATAACTGAGATACTGGGACAGTTGTTTGAGGTTTTAATTTGGGGGATTCAGGAAACTTTATGGAAAATAAGTTAATCTTTACTATATAATTTAAAAAATAATTTAATCATATAATTATACACTTTTCATAAAATTGGTCTGCTAAAGAAAGGATGTTTCTTGAGGTCTTGAAAAGAGAAAAAATTCACACACATATTTTTCAACTCATCAATAAATGATATCTGGATAATAGACGTGATATTCCACAAAGCTTTTATTATAATATGAAATTTAAGACTTATAAAGTGAGCTTTCAAAATGAGAAGAAACCCCTATTTGACTGAAAGTGTCTTATTCAGATGTCATATGAAGTTCTAATAGGGAATATATAAAAATATAAATACTAAAAAATATAAATAAATTCTAAAATATATATATACATATATATAAATTAGTTGGGACATATATTTGCTTATAAGTTCCTGATCTGAGGAGAATAAATATTAAGTAAAACTTTTTCAAAGAAAATAACTTGACAAAGGCAAATGAAAATGACAAATAGGGTTTGAGAAATGTAATACAGTCAAACATAAAGGCGGAATTGGAGGCTGTCAACATCTAATTAAACTCAATTTTTATATCTAATATGCATTTAATACACTAGTCTAGAGAAAAACTAAAGAATTTTTGTTCCAGGAGGAAACTTCTAGAAAAAATATTAAAGGAGATTAAATTTAATTTGACATCTTAAGTGGTAAGAGATCCCTAAAACAACCCTCTGTCTCTGCAAAGGGCATACAGTAAATGCATGTTTAAGACTATGGACAAAGCAAATTATAATTTAATGCTTTCAGAAGAAAAGTCTGAAACCCAATCTACTGATCTTTGGTCCACCTGACCCTGAGACTGAGTCTGAAGTTCATCTGTACAGGGATTAAAACCTACACACTTGAAAAGGAAACTAATCAGAAGATTGGCAGCAAAGACTATAAAAAGAACACACAAAATTTAGCTAAGAATTTTAGGCCACCAGTGGTTTTTTTTTTCTTGGAAAAAAGGCCTTTAATAATTACCTTTATGGCAAAGTTAGCAGCAATCTTGTTTTTTAAGCGAGTGATGAGTGATGATGAGAGAGGGTACCTTCAGAGAACCAGTGAAACAAGCACAAGTTGTGGTTCAACAGTTCTACTTTTGACCTGATTTACTAGTAAAATAATCCTGTGCTGAGCTTTTATGTTAAACTTGTACACAGAACTATTTTGGGGGAAGACTTTTCATCCCCAGTATCTGGTTTTGTGCTTTAGGGAAAAAATCACAAGAGACATAGTTGGCAGAAGCCTCAAGTGCCATCCAGTCCAACCCCATACTCTGTACCTTACAGGGTTATTGGGAGGCTCAAATGAAATATTTGTAAAGCACTTATTACACAGTTCTTGGCACATGGTAAGTACTATAGAAATGTTCATTCCCTACAGTTGTCAAGTCCAGCCTTTGCAGATCTTCCGTATGGAGGACTTGCTGCTTCCTGAGGCAGGCCACTGAAAATGGGCAGCTGGTAATCGTCAAAAAGATTCCTTACAAAAATAAGATACAGAAACTTCCAAGTTTGCTGACCAAGTAGGTCTAACTCAGATTTTTAGATCAGTTAACTTATGAATTATTAAAATATGGCTTGAAAAATATGTGCCAGGTTTAGCTGTGAGAGACCACTTTAAAAGTGACTCTTCTTGCAGTCAAGTGGCAAACGCAAGGTTAATCAGTTTTGCCAGTACCATCCTTCTCGAAGGTTTTTAAGAATTTACCATGTCTAAGTCATTTTTCAAAGTATTTAGGATTACAAACATACTTTTGACATGCCATCGAGGTGTTTGTAAATCTAGTTAAGGGAAATATATATATATATATGTGTGTGTGTGTGTGTGTTTATATAAATACACATATAAATATATATTAAAAGATAAACAATTTGTGATGGTATGCAAACATTGCTAGAGAAGTGTTAACAGCACTTTAGAGGAAGAGAAGATTATTGTAAAATAGGAAAATGATACTTGAATAATAAGCAGTCTCTGTGACATCTAAAGACATGGAAAGCTTATTTTTCCTTGTGATCATATCCTGCCCAATTTATGACAGACAGCTAGGTGGATAGTGAGTGGAATGTGCTGGACTTGGTGTAAAGAGGACCTAAGTTCCAGGCCTTTCTTAGACCCTAGCTGTGGGTAAATCACTTTTCCTCTTTGGCCACTTAAATGTCTTCAGCCCAGTTTCCTTGTCTGCAAAATGGCAATAACAATAACTTGAGACTCAGATGAATTATTAAAATGTTTTGAAAGCTTTGAACATTTTACCCCGATACACAAATTTAAATGTTAAAATGACAATGGATTAAATTTAGTCTCAATACCTTAGTACACTTTTTGAAATAGTTAAAATATTTTAAAGTCATGAATTTGAATATGTTCAGTAAAATCATGTTGAATTTTTCCTGGCTCAGTCAGTAGAACATATTCTGTTATGTAGCTTTCAAAATCTCTAGAGTAGCTGTTAATCTTAGGGTCATGAGTCTGTACCCAGATAGTGTGGCATATCAGTTTAGCTCTATGACCTCTGAGGTTCCTTCCAACTGTGCTGTCTCCAGTTCTTGAAAGCAGCCAAATAGGAAACTTGGTGAGAGAAGAGGGGAATGATCCCAGGTTTAACAAAAGAATTGAACATGGAGAGGATTAATATAATACTATGGGAAGAAAGAAGAACAAACCAACAGCGTTCAATTATTATGTCCATCTCTGCTTGTTTCTATGGTGAAATTCACTGTGATGTTGGTACAGCAAAGAAAAGAGATAAAGTGGAAAAAAAATCAGAATTTAAAGTGGTGATTCCATGGAGAAAAATGGGTGATTATAAGGATTTCTTTGTTATATATCTATTGATATTTTAGGGAGAGATTCACTTTGAATCTATGTTTTGGTATTAGTTGGGGAGTCGGGAGAAGGAATTTTTATGTGTGGCATGTAATTTATATTTAAAATAAATTTCTATAGTTTGAAAAAAATTGCCTTCAAAAATTATAGAATTATATTGGGAGAAATGTTTTACCTTCCAGAGCTAAAATTTGGATTAATTGAACTTTTATTGTTTTCTCATATTTTTGAGAATCTTGTTCTCTCTTTACTTTTTAAAAATATTTTATATTTAACATGAGCATATTCTACATACCTTTTTATTGAATTTTTTGTGGTTCATGATTTTATAATAATGAATATAAAAATGGTATTGGGGCAAAATTGGATTAGGTTTGGCATGTCACAAAATTATTTTAAGACTGGTCAAACTAAAAAAATTATGTTAGAGCTTTGTGTTCAGCGATGAGATTCAAATACCATTTTGTAATCTCATCACTCAAAAAAGTCACATCAAAACAGGACAAATGAATATTCTCCTCTCCCCCTTTCTTTTCCATCTCATGTTGCTTATCTTTGCAGACCTAAATACTCATATGGATCTGTGATCTCTTTGTTGTCATTCCTTCCAGTGATACAGACCATAATGTGTATATGCAAGCCATTAAAGGAGCTCTGCAATTTTTCAAAGGCAATCCAGCCTACTCTCCTTCTGTTGAGTTCTAGATCTCATTCATTCATTCATTCAGTCAGTCATTTATTTGCTCATCAAAAACATTATTTATACTATGCCCCAGGCACTGTGCTAAGAGCTTATGATAATAGGAACTAATGTTCTAATAGGGAAAGTGGTGGCCAGGGAAGAAGAATCATGTAAATATTAAAAATTAATATCCAAATACTCCAAATATTATATTTAATGAGATTTTATTTATAAAAACTTGAAGCAAAAGAAAAATTAGCAGCCTCAGCAAAGAAAAAGAAAGTTCCCTGACCCCACACGTGAGAGAAGAGAGAGAGTGAAGGTGGGGTTACCCACAACTATCTACAAACAACCTGAGCAGGCAACTTGGGGATGAAGGAGGAAAGGGATGCTGGGAGATGAAGTCCAAGGGTACAAGATTTCTAATTATATGTTCAGAAGGTAGAATCGAGACTTTGGCAACTGACTGGATTTGTGGGTTGAAGGGGAAAAGTTGTCTGTTCAAGAATATTTAATAGCTAGCACTTCTGTGGTGCTCCATGGTTCACAAAGTGCTTTACAAATATCTGGTTTTATTGTCAAACCAACCCTGGTAGGAAGATGATATTATTATCCCCATTTAGAGGAATTTGGTAGGACTCCTTCTTTGCTTATTATATCAAATAATTTATTTAGTATTGGGATTAGTTGTTCTTTGAATGTTTGATAGAATTCACTTGTGAATCTATCAGGCCCTGGCGATTTTTTCTTAGGGAGTTCTTTGATGGCTTGTTCAATTTCTTTTTCTGATATGGGATTGTTTAAGTATTCTATTTCTTCTGCTGTTAATCTAGGCAATTTATATTTTGGTAAATACGCATCCACATCACCTAGATTGCTATATTTATTTAGAGATGAGAAAACAGAAACTTAAATCTTCCTGACTTCAGACTTCCTGACTCAAGCCTACCATGTCTTCCTGTGAAGTTCCTCCTCCTCCTCCTCCTCCTCGTCCTCTTCCTCTTCTGCTATAAGTGGCTGTGCTCTATGGGTTGTGTATCTGGATGATTGGTATTCTGTATCCACTTGGTTTTTCCTAGATGGATGTTGGTTATTGATCTAGTCCTGGATGCCCTGGGGCTTAATGTAACTAACATAGTGTCAGTCCTCTGGAGGACTTTACTTCTATAGGGTATATACCCTCTTTAATTTGGATTGTGTACTGTATCTCCATCATGAAGGGATTCATGGTTTGACTGGCATGTTTCTACTTTATGAGCTGGTCAGTCTGCCAACTTGCTTAGTCTAAAGATGTATCAGTGAGGAAGAGATACTAAGATATTAAGTAATCACAGCCGGCCAACTGGTACTATAAATAAGCTTCAGGAAATAGTATCAAAGTGGTGTTTCCTCTGCTTCTGAATTCAGAAAAGATGGCAAGCCTATCTGAAATTTTTTATGTGACTTTAGAAATTTGAATATTATACCTTGGAATGGGAACAGGCACTTTCATTATAAACAGACAGCCCGTAGCAGTCTTGAAAATGATATAAAATGCCAAGAAAAGGGAATACAAATATTGTGAAAGTTGTATTTTATATGTTTGCACATATTATCCCTTCCAATAGAATGTAAACTCCATCAGGGTATTTTTATCTTAATATCTCCAGCACCCTGCAAAGTGCCTGGCACAGAGTAGATAGGTAATAAGTGCTTTGATTAATAAGTTCTGTTGATAAAATTCTCATATAAAGTATTTGAAAATGAAGTCTTGTTTAAATTGGAACTATTCAGGAAAATGAATTTCCATTTATCGGCAGGAATAGAAGCATGAAGAGATTAGATGTATATCTATTTCCAAAAAGGATTTAAAAGTTATAATTTAAAGAATGGAAAAATTTTAAGTATCATTTAGTTCAATTCAACAACAACAACAACAAAAAATAAGCAATCGATGTTGTTAAAAGATGTAAGTATGTTAGCTAGAATGGAGACAGAGAAATGGCCTTTGGACTTGGCAACTAAGAGATGGTTGATCACTTTGGAGAGGGCAGGTTCCGTGCTTGTGAGACTGAGCAAAAATATAGGTCATGACAGTGGAGAAATACCTCCTGGGAGGCCATCCTATCAGTTCCCGTACCTAAGCTAACCCAGACAGATCTCTATCCTATTCTTAGTTATTTTGGGGAAGGAGATTGCCTTTTGGTATACGAGATTTTCAGTATTAGATGGGCAGCTTAAGGTTAGTAATGGCTAGAGATGTTGAGGTCACCAAGCAAATAGTTCAGAGAGACGTTCGTTGTCTTTTATTAATTTCAAAATAAATTGAACAGGCGGGAAAAGGAGAAGAGAAAGCTTGCCGGAGCTGTTTCCTTTGCTCTAGGAAAGTTACCTTCTGTATTTTGCCTGCATGGAGCAGAGCTATCCGAGTACTCTGGCTCATGGCTTGATGGTCTTCTGCAAGTGGTTTATTGCTCTGAGTTTAGATCCTAGCTAATGCAAGCATTGTACACAAAAGGGATGTTTTAGGGTCCGTTGCTCTCTTTAATAACACTACGATCTTTGTTGCTTGATTAAAGACTAAAAAGTCCTCTCTCCTGTGACAACAGGTATCTTTTACACGTACAAATTACTTTCCTCCTAGCTTTGTGATGGAAGCAGTGTGATAATTTCCCCCATGCTACAGCTGAGAAAAGAGGCTTAGAGAGTGTAAGGGAATTGAAAAGAAATTGTTGCTTCTTGGTGCAGGGGAAGGCATGCTATATCTGGGGTCAAAGGACCTGGCCTCTGTTTACCTGAATAAGCTCCCTTATTACCTGTATGTGCTAGATGGTACAATGTGTGCAGTGGATAAAGAGTACCAGGCTTGGAGTCAGGAAGACCTAAGTTCAGATCCAGCCTTAGACAGTTTTACTTAGCTGTGTGACCCAGGGCAAGTCATTTAACTGTTTCAGTTCCTCATCTGTAAAATGAGCTGGAGAAGGAAATACGAAGGCACTCCAGTATCTTTGCCAAGAAAACCCCAATGGGGTCATGAAGCATCAGACATGATCGAAAAGGACTGAACAAGAATGACAAAAATTGAACAAATCCCTTAGCCTCTCTAAAACTCAGTTTCCTCATGTGTAAATGAGGGACTTGAACTGAATGACATCCAAGGCCCTACCTAGCTCTAAATCTAAGATCTTATGTTTGGATCTTGGATTTGTTCAGAATCACACAGTTGGTAGCCTTCTTGGGATTCAAATTCAGGTCATGGATTATTCACTTTTCTTTCTACTCTTGTATTGCAAACTGTGTTTCTTGTGATGTGGACAGGGACTTAGAAAATGCCAATGACAAGTGCTGTTTTCCTTCTAAAATTTTGAGTAAGGAATTCTACCAAAATGCTTATATGAAAATTTCACAGAATAAAATAGGCATTGATTTCAAAATTTTGCTTTAAAATGTTCTCTTTTATTCTAGGATACTCTATGCCTTAGTGGCTCCCAAGGTCAGTATTTGTGAACTTCACAAATGTAGTTTAATCTCCATTATATTCTGTGGCTTATTAGCTTGAAGATTGTTGACATCTAGGTTGTTAAGGCCTTTGTCTATACCTTGTAGTGTCTGTTATGATGAAAATTGTTTTATGTCATCATAATTCTCCTCATATCCCTGACCCTCTCCTCTCTAGAGAGAGCTACCCCATATAAAAAGAAAAAAAGATGGGGAAAAAATCAGTAAAAGTGATTAATACAGTAAAAAGGTGTAATCATCAATACATTCAACAGTGGTTTTAAACACCAGCTCACTAAAATAATTGCCTATTTTTTAGTTCACTCTTTTTTTTTTTTGAGGGGGAGAAGGTGTGTTCTTTCTTTTCAGGAAAGGTTAGTGATCATACTTTCAATATACAGATGAACATTTTGATTTCTTTACCCAAATGATAATAACTTTGGCTTTAGTGGGCTAAAAACCAAACCAAACCCTTATTGCTACCTTACTGTGTGTTCTCTCGTTTCTTCCTTAGTTCTATAAGAAAGACATCAGATATACTTTAGAGGTACACAAATGAGCTTCTATTAGGTTGAAAAATCTTACCTACCTTTGAACTTGTTTTTGAATGAAATATTATATAGCCTCAAGATCAATTTCTTCCTGTGTGGGTAAGAGATTCCTACCTCACACCTTGTTAATAATTTAAATTGCTATTATATTAGTCCAAACATATCCTGCAATTTTCTCCCGACTGTCTTGTAGAAAACCTGAGTGTGGACTCTAATAGTTATATAATTTTAGTGTATACCAATTTTATTGTTGTTTAGTCATCTCGACGACCTTAGCATGGAGTTTTCTTGGCAAAAATACTGGAGTGGTTTTCCATTTCCTTCTCTAGTAGAAGAAGGGAGGTTAAGTGACTTGCCCAGGGTTACATAGTGTCAGAGGCCAGATTTGAACCCCAGTCTTCCTGACTCCACGCATGGCACTCTATCCATTGAGATGCCTCCTAGTGTACACTAATAATATATTAGTATATATAATATAATATATTGAAAAATAAATTTAATTTTTATTATCACATAAAACACACTTCCATATTGGTCATTGATATGAGCATACACATAAAATCCGAAACCCCAAAATAAAACCATAAATACACTGATGCTTTGATCTGCATCTATCTGACTCTAATATCTCTTTTTCTGGACAATATGTATCTTTTTAGAGCTTTCAAAAGTCTCATTTGATATCCATGTGGTCTTTATTCCAGACCAATACAGCGTAATTCTAATTCCCCATGGATTCTTCTAAGTGTGTCTTTTAACACAATAGAGTTCAACATATACTTGATGTCATCAATTTAAACACAGATTAGGTCATGAAGTTTTTTAGATGTATTGAAATGAAGCTTTTTAAATAAGCTTTATTTAGAAGCCTTCTGAATGTATTCAGTTGTTTTCATCAAGTATGAATTTTCTTGGCCTTTTCAAGGACTGATTATAGACCTTGACATAATTTGATGGGCGAACAGCCAACCCAAATAGGTTTCTGTAGTTTGTTTCTGTGTTGCTTTTCTCGTGAATTTGTCATATTTCAGACCTGAGACATTTGAGTCGTGCAGTGGAAGCTTTTTGCTGTTGTTTCTCATCTGCAGAATGAATTATTTGTGCCCAGAGCAAGGTCGTGTAATTGGCAAGGGCAGCGTCTCTTAAGCATCTTCCTGGGCTTTGCTCTGTGGAGCTCCGATATCTAGAAATCCTTTGAAGCATCGAGCCGGGGCGATACAAGCACCTCTTCTTAAGGACTTCGGAGATAGCAGGATTCCTGGCCTTGCTAGGTCTGTGTAAGTGTCTAGATGAGAACAGCATATCTTCAAAGACAAAGGCGAAATCTCTTTCTTTGGGCTAAGGGATAAGCTGTTAGGGTTAACTTTAAAGGCTACCTAGATAGATATGTGATCTCTGGTGTGGGCATCCCTTCCATTAAGGCAGACTACAATCCTTTCGTGCTTTTTCTTTTTCTTTTTTGAATTTAGCAAATTTTATTTAATTAATTAATTAAGAATATTTTCTCATGGTTACAAGGTTCCTTCATGCATTTTCAAGTAACTACACTGGACCTTGAACTAGTTGCTGGGAGAGATTGAAAAGAAAAACAAACAAACAAATAATACCTGCCTTCAAGAGAGTTATATTCTCCTGAAGGGATGCAGGCAAATATAATATGAGGTAATTTGAGAAAGGGCGATTTTACTAGCAGTTGGGATTGGGAACATTCAGGGATTTCTATAAGGATACCATAGAAGGGCTCTCTAATGCACTGGAAATCCTTCCTTGGTTTTGCGAATATTCTGTGAATGTCAGGATAGCATCCATGACCTGGTGGACAGAATGCTGAGTGTGGCAGCTCAACTGAGGTAGGAGACCCGAGTTTGAATTCTGCTTCAGACATTTATCATTTAATCACTTAAATTTTCCATTTCCCCATTTACAAAATGGGAACAACAATATGGCATTTTAATATTACCTGTCTCCTAGAATTCTGAGAAAGGAGCTATATTTTAGAAACACACACACATATTGTTATTCTGAACTTTGCAAACATGGACATTTCCATATATAAAAAAGAGCAGAAAATATGGAATTTGAAACCAGACATCCTTAATATATATCAATTATTTTTTAAAAATATGTAAAAATGAGGGGGCAGCTGGGTAGCTCAGTGGATTGAGAGATGGGAGGTCCTAGGTTCAAATCTGGCCTCAGACACTTCTCAGCTGTGTACCCTTGGGCAAGTCACTTGACCCCCATTGCCTACCCTTACCACTCTTCTGCCTTGGAGCAAATACACAGTATTGACTTCAAGATGGAAGGTAAGGGTTTAAAAAAAAAAAGTAAAAATGAACTGAGACAATTCTGAGGGACGTATGACAAAGAATGCAATCCATCTCCAGAGAAAGAATTATTGGAATCAGAATGCAGATGAAATCATATGATTTACCACTTGTTTATTTGGTTTTATGTTTTGAGGTTTTGGTTTTATAAGATTATTCACTTAAAAAATGAAAATATGGAAACATGTTTTGCATAATAAGGTATATAACCCATATCAAATCACCTGCCACCAGCAGGAGTGGGAAGGGAAGTTTAGGAAAACTTATATGGAAATTTATTACATGTAATTGTTTAAAAAAATATTAAAACTCTTACAGAAAAGGTTGTCTCTAAATGGACACAGTCCTAACCACTCTTTATACCTACAAAAGCATTTTGAAACCCTGACAGTATGCATTGATAGAAAAGATAGAAACCACTGAGGCCTCTGAATTACAAATAAATAAAAATAAAAATCCTAGAGATTGGGAAGAGCAGACTGTCCCTTAGTGAGATAGTTCTCTCTATTGGTTTGGACTGAGAGGTCTTAGCTCATTCCCAACCTATATTCTTTGGATACTGCTAACCTTGTCTAACTTCTGTGATTTCTCTTTGCTGCTTTCTTTGATGAAGATATTTACTTAATGGTCATTGTATAGATTGTTACCCTACTTCTAAGCTTATTACTCTGTATCTATGTGTTTCTTCAAATCTGTTATATTCATTATTTCAGGGTAATCATGTACCCTAATCTGTAGTAATCCATAAGAATTAATATGCCACAATTTATTTAGTCATTTTCTAATTGATGGGTGCCCCTTTCATTTCTAGTTCCTTGCTATAACAAAAAATGCTACCTACATAAAGGTCTTTTTCTTCTTTCTTTGTTCTTTTTGTAGCTATAGGACTGGTATCATGGGGTCAAAGTAGTGGTATTGAACAGTAAAATGATTTTTGGGCATAGTTCAAAATTGCTTTCCAGAATGTCTGTACCACTTCAGAGCTCTCTACCAGTGAGTCTATTTAGCATGCCTGGCCTTCCTAATGCCCTTCCAATAATTGTCATTTTCCTATTTTGTCATCTTTGTGAATCTATTAGATCTAAATTAGAATCAATCATGTTTTAATTTGCATTTGCCTTATTCTTAGTCATTAGAACATTTTTTTCATGTTAGTTGATAGTTTAGATATCTTCTCTTGACAACTCATTATTCATATCCTTTGACCAGTTACTTACTGGGAAATTGTTTTTTTCTTAAATATTTGAATCAATTCCTTATATATCTTATATAGCAAACTTTTATCAGAGAAACTTACTATAAAAGTCTTTCCCAGTTAATTATTTCCTTTAAACTTTAGTTGCATTGGTTTCATTTGTGCAAAAGCTTTTTTATTTTATATAATCAAAAAATCGTTTTCTCTTCTGTGACCTCTTTTCCTTTATTGGTCATGAACTTTAACCCTCTTTATTAATGTAGAGGTATCTCCTTCCATGTTCTTATTTGTCTCTGATGTGACTTTTAATAACCAGACTGTATATTCTTTTGGAGATTATTGGATTACATGGCTAAACTAATTTCTGCCAAACATCTTTTCTTTTCTTTTTTTTTCGCTAGAGTTAAGTTCTTACTCTAGTAGTTGGGGACTTTGTGTTTATTAAACAATACACTTCTTTGGTTTTTTTTTTTGCTTCTGGATATTGAGTCCCTAATCTGTTCCACTTTTCCTCAAGTACTGTTGAGGAATACAGCTTTGTAATAGAGTTTAAGATCTGGTATTGCTAAGTCCCCTTCTTTGCCACTTAAAAAAATTTCCTTTGAGAGTCTTAATCTTTACTTCTCCACATAAATTTTGATAGCAATTTTTTTTAGGTCTGTAAAATAACCCTTTTGTAGGTTTGTTAATATACCACTGAAACTGTAAATTAATTTATATATTTTCTATCTTGCAACTTTACAAAACTTACTCTTTCAGGTATTTTAGTTGAATCTCTAGAATTTTCCAAGTTAACCATTATATCCTTTGTAAAAAAAAGTTCATTTTGTTTCTTCTTTTCCTGTGCTTAATCCTGCAATTTTTTCCCCATCTTATTGCTATCACCAGCATTTTTAAAAGCAACATATTAAAGAATAGTCACGAAAATGCTTTACCCCTGGTTACACTGGGAAGGCTTCTAGTATTCCTTCAGTAAATAAAATCATAGACTTTCATTTTAGATAGATATTATTTATTGTATTAAGTATCATTGTATTAAGTAATTATTAAGGCTCTTTTATTCCTATTTGTTTTTTGTTTTTGTTTTTTTTTTCCCCTTAAAACCCCTTCCGCCTAGGGGTCAAAACTGTGTATTGGCTCCAAGGCAAAAGGAGTGGTAAGGGCTAGGCAATGGGGGTTAAGTGACTTGCCCAGGGTCACATAGCTGGGAAGTGTCTGAAGTCAGATTTTAACCTAGGACCTCCCATCTCTAGGCCTGGCTCTCAATCCACTGAGCTACCCAGCTGTCCCCTTTGTGTTTTTAATAGAAATGGGAGTTATATTTTGTCAAAAAATTTCTAATTTTTTTATTAGTATGGTCTTTTTTGCTTTTAATTTGCCTAATATTAATACTATTTTATTATTATTATTAAAATTATAATTATATATAAGTATATACATAATCAGTTTAATTATTTATATATAGATTTATGCTTTTTTTTTAGTTTTGCAAACAGTTTATATTATATTGGAATTAATTGATCTTGGAATGTTTTATAAAATTTCACTTGTAAATGCATATGGTTCTGTCTTTTTTTCCTTCATGAATTTATTTGTGGTTGAATCTTTTTCTCAGATTAGGTTATTTTGTTCCATTAATTTGGGCATCTTTTTTTGGTAAACATTCATCTATTTCATCAGTTGTTTTAGCATATAATTGGGCAAAGTAGTTTCTGGTGATTTTATTTATTTTGTCCTCATTTGTTATGGATTATCTTTTTTGTTTGTATTGATGCAGCCAATTTTGTTTTCCTTCTTTTAAAAAATCAAATTAGCTATTTTTAATCTTTTATTTATTTTGTTGTTATTCAGTTATTTCAGTTCTGACTCTTCATGACCCCTTTTGGGATTTTCTTGGCAAAAATACTTAAGTGTTTTGTCATTTCCTTTTCTAGCTTATTTTTATTGATGAAGATCTGAGGCAAAAAAACAGGGTTAAGTGACTTGCCTGGAGATATATAGCTAGTTTCTGAAGTCAGATTTGGACTCAGGAAGATAAGATTTCCTGAATTCAGGCCCATCACTTTATCCACTGTACCAGCAAACTGTGCCCCACAATAATTCCTGCTCATTTATTAATTCATTTTCCCTTTTTTCTTTTCATTAAAATTTTTCTTCTTTAATTTTTCATAATTTATATTTTGGTATTTAGTTGAAGTTTTTTTATTTGTTGCTTTTTTATTTTTTTTATTTACATGTCTAATTCATCAGTCAGTTTAGATGAAAATGTTTAGAGATATTAAGATTATTGAAGGACTGCTTTGAATTCATCCCCAAAGTTTTATTCTATTGCCTAATCATTTTCATTTTCACTGATGAAATTATGTTCTATGATTTTTTTCAAACCCTTACTAGTTATCTTAGAGTCGATGCTATGTATCATTTCTGAGGCAGAAGATCAGTAAAAGCTAGTTAACTGAGATTAAGTGATTTGCTCAAGGTCAAGCTAGGAAGTGTGCAAGGCCAGTTTTGAACCCAAGACCTCCTATCTACAGGCATGGTTTTCTATGCAATGAGCTACTCTAGCTGCCCCCTATGACCTATTTTTTAATCTATCAATTCTTAGAATTAATTTATTTAATCTTTATTTAAGTTTGAATCCTTTCTTCAAAGGCTATTTATTGATTATAATTTCTAATGTATTGTAGACAATCAAGGAAGTTTAATATTTCTGATTTCCTGTATTCCTGTATTGTTGAGGTTTTTATTCTTAGTAAATTTCTAATTAAAAATACTACACACATATTAATACTCTTTTCTATTTCCATTCAGTTATCATGATGTCTAATTCTTCTGAAATTCATTTTATGTCTACAGTTTATTTCTTGAACTTTTTGTTAGTTTTTTCCCCTCTGAAACAGGTACATGGAAACCTTGAAGTATGATAGTTTGGTTGTCATTTTCTCTTTGTAATTCAAGAAAATTTTCTTTTAAATATATAGATGACAAACCATTTGCCACCTACTTAGTAGGTACTGATATAATTTCATCATATCTATACATATTATAACTTGTCTCTGTCTCTTTTTTAATCATGTTTTTTATCTTTGCTTTGTTTGACACTGTTATTGATTCCCTTGCTTTTTAAAGTTCACCTGAAAGCATAAAAGATTTCTGATCTAGCTGCTCATTTTAATTATGTATTAAAACTTCCCATTAAAAGTATGCTTTTGGTAAACAACATTATTAGATTTCCTAAACAATTTTACTATTATTTTTTGATGAGCAAGTTCATTCTATTCTCGCTTATAATTATGATGGGCTTTTAAATATACATACTTTTATTTTTAACTTTAACACCAAAAAAGAACATTTCCTTATATATAGTGAAACACAAAAATATGAAACATTTTGTTGGCAGAAACTTCGTTAGCAAAGATAAAAA
>NC_058130.1:302761873-302770226 GCF_016433145.1 Gracilinanus agilis | reverse complement strand
CCCCCCCCCCCCGAAAGTGATTATGTTTTTTTACATTGAGTTTTTGCCACGTGCACTAGAGCTCCAGGCATAAAGATGCCATGGAAGTGGGAGGTGAAGGAGTGGGAAAGGATTAAGGATATATAAGTACCTTCTCTGTGCCAAGCACTGAAATAAGAGCCAGGGATACAAAGACAGGCAAAAATAAGTCCCTGCCCCCCAAGGAGCTCGCCACAATGATGCTTAACAAATGCTTTTTGATTGATTGATCGATACAAATACAATTGCATTAAATGAGATATTTGTATTATTGGTACATATACAAGTAAATGATAGTATTATACATTAGCATATTTTGTAATATATTTTAGTATATGTTATATACTTTTATTATATTATAATTGTATATTATATTATATTGGCTCAAACTTCTATCCAGGGTAGAATCCTGATAATTTAGAAGGTCTGAGCCTCTGTCCTATTAACTTTATATATTATAGTCTGTTCACCATCCTTTCATAATGAAGCACACAACCTGGATGAGTTAGGATCCCTTTAGCATTGGTAATAATTAAAACCTAAGATATAAGCATATTATATTATATATAGTTATATAATTATATGATATATTTCACCTATTTATAATTATATATACATGTATTTATGTATTTATATTTATTTGTATAATTATTTTATATGTTTATATTTATGTATATAGTTATAATATATACATATATTTCTATATTTATGTTTATATAACTATATTGGGTATACATATATTTATATAATATAATGTAATATTTATATTTGTTACTATATATGATACATATAACATATAATATTTATATATTATATACTAATGTGTATATTATGTACTAATGTATGTATTAGCATTAAAGTAGTAGTAGTATAGTTCATATATACTGCCATGTGACTGGAAACTATTTTTATTGCCATTTGTTTTTTTTCTTTGTTACCATCCAAGGAGTTAATTATTTACCTGAAGCAGGGATGCCAGTGATGGATTGAACAAGTTACATTGCTGTACTTAATGTAATATCAAGGAAGAGACTTTAAAATCACTTTTCCAAAAGGAAAGGGGGGAGGGAAAGCCTCTCTTGCTTAATAAGTATTTCTATTGACTATTCAAAGAAAGTGAAAGATAAACATCTCAGATTATTCAGCTGTTTCAAGGTTATTTGGTTTATGTGGCGCCTGCCGGCATCATTGCTGAAGGTGTTCACATCAGCAAGGCAACACGGATAACGGCCGCAGAAAGGAGAATAAGTGTGTGTGTGGGGGGGGAGGGGTGGGGGGTGGCGCTCTGACAGAGAGAAACTTGCACGTTCTGTGGGTCGGGATGGAGCTCCTGGCCTTGGGAGGACCTGGCAGTGGAGACAAGGAGCTGGGCACGGGCGCCGAATTGATCATTTGAGCACCTGCGCATCACTGCAAGTGTTCTGAGTCAGAATTTTTTCATTATCAGTCTGGTGAAGAGGCAGAGGGAGTGCCGGCTACTCCAGTGCTGGCTGCTGTTATCACAATTGGCGGACTGAGCCACAGGGGATTTTGCTGGGATTTAAGATGAGACATTATGGCTGCTTGACATTTTTGAGGCAGATGATGGTTTTCTCATCTCTTGCCTTCTGTCCCTCTAAAAAAAAAGGATGAGTTTTTGTTCCAAAGTTTTTTCTCTTCTTTTCTTTTCTCTTTTTTCTTCTCCTCTCCTCTCCTCTCCTCTCCTCTCCTCTTCCTCTTCTTCTTCCTTTTCCTTTTCCTTTTCCTTTTCCTTCCCCTTCCCTTTCCGTTTTTTTTAACTCTTACCTTTTGTCTTAGAAGCAACACTAGTTACTGTTTCTCAGGCAGAAGAGTGGTAAAAACCAGTCAATTGGAATTAAGTGACTTGGCCAGGGTCACACAGCAAGGAAATATCTGAAGCCAGATTTGAACCCAGTCTTTAGGCCTCCCTCTCTATCTAATGACCCACCTATCTGCTCTTTTTCTTTTTTTCTTTCTTTTTGTTAAAGCTATGCTTACATCTTAGGCATTAATTAATTATTTAATGTTTTTGTTTTATATATGTATATAAAATAATATTTATAATAAAATAATTTTAATCAATTAAGTATTAATTATTACCAGTGCTAAAAGGATTGATTGTAACTCATCCTAGTTGAATGCTTCATTATGAAAGGATAGTAATATATAGAGTTATTGGGACAGAGGTTTGGACCTTCTACCTTACTGGGAATCTACCCTGGAAAGAAACTTGAGCCAAATAAAGGAGAATCACATTCATGTAAATTTTAAAATAATTTTATAAACTCTCCCAAGGCCCCTAACAATTTGGCCCTTCCTCATGATTATCCCTGGACCCAAACGAATAAAAACAGTGCCATTAAAGAAGGAGAGACTTCGGACAAGATTGTTCTATTTTCCCACCAGCTTGGTCTGTTTCTTGAGGTATAAGGGAGGTAGAAGATTAAGTCACAGCCCCCAGGCCTGGCTCCAAGGAGAAGCTGGGGAACCTACTGGCAACAATTATGATTCCATTTCTGCAACCTAACCAGACTTTGGCTACTTGAGGTAACTAAAGAACATGCCATGTTTGTGTCCCATCTCCTTTTCCAAAGGGTACCTCGTTTATGGGGAAAAGGGCTTTCCAAGGGCATCTGGATAGCACAGTTGGGAGAGAGAGCCAGGCCTGGAGTTGGGAGGTCCTGGATTCAAATCTGGCCTTAGACACTTCCTAGCTGTGTGACCCTGGACAAGTCACCCATTACCGCTTACCGCCCTTCTCCTTTATAATTGATAACGTCCATTCTGAGATAGAAAGTAAGGGTCTTAAGGATGTTCTGAAGGCTCTAAGTACACTCATGACTTAAAAGATAAAAGTATCATCTCTCTGAAGTCACAGAGAAGATCTATGGGTTCTGAACAAGTATAAGAAGTCCGTGTTCCTCCTAAAAAATAAAACAAGCAAGCAAAAATAAATCTCACCAAGGTAGGGGTTTCTATAGCTCTGTGTGTTGTCCGTCACCCGTGCAACAGAAAAGTGCTGGAATGGATGGGAAAACTACCGTTTATGTAACTATTCAGTTGGAATCCTGAAATGACTAAGAATGGACAAAAATAGCCCACTCAGCCTTATGAAGGCTCAGGTTAGAGGACCTGGGAAGAATGATGCAGTGAAGAACAGGGTGAGTTCAGGAAAGCAAGAGGACCATTATATTTCAGTGTTCTTTCTTGCCATTCAGCATTATTAAGGGCATTCATCACATAATTAGAAAGAGATTGGTCTTCTAATTTATTTATTTGTTTGTTTATTTTTTAAACCCTTACCTTCCATCTTGGAGTCAATACTGCTCCAAGGCAGAAGAGTGGTAAGGGTGGGCAATGGGGGTCAAGTGACTTGCCCAGGGTCACACAGCTGGGAAGTGTCTGAGGCCGGGTTTGAATCTAGGACCTCCCTTCTCTAGGCCTGGCTCTCAATCCACTGAGCTACCCAGCTGCCCCCAGTCATAACCTTTTAGATAAAGCATAAAGCACTGGTTTTGAGCACATGCCTTCTTTGCCTAACTGCCTCAAACCAAGTCACTTCTCAGTCCTGTTCTTGAGGCACAATCGGTGCATCCCATGATTGACTCCAAGTTTCTCTATAATATCATTAGGTTCCTAGGGAGGGTGCTGGCTCTTGTTCCCCTCCTCAGTGGTTTTGGCTCTTTAGCTTAGTTCTTTCCTTATTGAATTAACTAGCCCCATATTTTTGTTGAGCCTGATAATATTAGGCAAAATATACCTATCTTTAGACACTAGCTCTAAGTCCAAGGATACCTGATTTAAAGCCCTCTTAGATGAAAGGATCTGAGTTGGAAGACACCTTAGAAGTTCTCTCATTAAATCCCCTTAATTTATAGCTATAGAAACTGAGGTCCAGTTAGGTGAAATGACTTTCCCAAAGTCACACATATAATCACAGAGCTGGAATTAAAACTCAACTCTTCTAACACAGGGCAGCAATGGGACATCTTGGGGGATCTCTATCCATGGTGCTGGGCTTGGAGTCAGGAAGACTCATTTTTCTAAGTTAAAATCTGCCCTCAGACTCTTTGTAGCTGTGTGACTCTGGACAAGTCCCTTAACCCTGTTTGCCTCAGTTTCTTCATCTGTTAAATTAGCTGGAGAAGGAAATGGCAAACTACTCCAATATCTTTGCCAGGAAAACCCCAAGTAGGGCCATGGAGAGTCAGGTGTGACTGAAAACAACTGGCTAACGATAACTTCTAACTGAAACTCCCTCCCAGTCTGAAGCTAGCATGTTTTGTACTGTCGCAAAGGTAGTTGTTTTTCATCCTGATGATGATTCATGCATATAAGGTTTGTGACATG
Source organism: Gracilinanus agilis (assembly GCF_016433145.1). Lineage (NCBI taxonomy): Eukaryota > Metazoa > Chordata > Mammalia > Didelphimorphia > Didelphidae > Gracilinanus > Gracilinanus agilis. The sequence continues at coordinate 302,765,858 of NC_058130.1, read as the reverse complement.
TTAAGAACTTTTAGAATTCCTCATTTCCTTCAGAATTGGCTCAAATACCATTTAATCTCCCCAATTGCTGTCAAATGCCCAAATCATTTTGTGTTTATTTTATTTTTTATTTGCTCACATAGCTTTTTTTAGTTGGAAAATTTTAATTAATTAATTTAGAATTTTTTCCCCATGGTTACATGATTCATGTTCTTTCCCTCCCCTCCTCACACACTCCCTCCTGTAGCCAATGAGCAATTCTACTGGGTTTTACATGTGTCCTTGATAGAGACCTATTTCCATATTATTAATATTTGCATTAGGGTGATTGCTTAGAGTCTATGTCCTCAATCATATCCTCATTGAACCATGTGATCAAGCAGTTGTTTTTCTTCTATGTTTCTACTCCCACAGTTCTTTCTCATAAATCCCTCAGAATTGTCCTGGATTATTGCATTTGCATTTATTTTCCATGTATTTTGCATATACTTATAAGTATGCATGCCATCTCTGCCAGTACAAGGCAAGCTTCATAAGGGCAGATCCTCTTTCATTTATGTTTTCATTTCCTCAGAATCTGGCCCAAATTTAAATAGCTGGATTTTGTTTACTCTTGATTTTCTCCTATATTTTTCTCAAATGATAGTGTAAGTGGTGCCTAGTTGCCCCATCTACCTTCCTTCATTCCCATTGATAAAGCAGTGCCATAGGTCTGTGCATTCTTTTTTTTTAAAACCCTTCCCTTCCGTCTTAGAATCAATATTGTGTATTGGCTCCAAGGCAGAAGAGTGGTAAGGGTAGGCAATGGGAGTCAAGTGACTTGCCCAGGATCACACAGCTAGGAAGTGTCTGAGGCCAGATTTGAACCTAGGACCTCCCATCTCTAGGCCTGGCTCTCAATCCACTGAGCTACCCAGATGCCCCCAGGTCTGGGCATTCTGACATCATTTATTCAACAACAGCACATTTTTTTTAAACCCTTGTACTTCGGTGTATTGTCTCATAGCTGGAAGATTGGTAAGGGTGGGCAATGGGGGTCAAGTGACTTGCCCAGGGTCACACAGCTGGGAAGTGGCTGAGGCCGGGTTTGAACCTAGGACCTCCTGTCTCTAGGCCTGACTCTCACTCCACTGAGCTACCCAGCTGCCCCCCAACAGCACATTTTTTATGGAATATAAGTGGGGATTCCAGAGATGGTGAGGGGGGGGCAAAGGTAGGACTTTTTTGTTTACTTTCGAGAGTAGCTAAAATAAGCCAGAACAAATGTTGGAACCTTAATTAAATAGGATTCTCTCTGGTGAACACTTTTCACATGGTAAATACATCCTAGTTGATAAATAATAATAAAAAAAAGATTTGTTTATGATTGACCCGAGTTTTACCAAGGAAATCACTTAGATTGGAAAGTTTTCTTTTTCTTTAACATAATATTCAGAGAACAAAATTAAATTTAAGAGATTATACTTAATCCCAATCAGTATTTTCAACAGATCTATAATTTTGGCCAAATCCTTCCATTTTGCTGTGTATACACGATCATTAAGCTATTCTGTAGCTGGTCTAATGAATGAATGAAGAGTGAATAAATGAAGGAAGGCATCAAAAATGACCTTTGCTTCAGGGAGAAGGCCTCGTTTTGCCTCTGCTTTGTATAGCTCGTGTGCTTGTGTTCTTAAAATATGACAACCTGAAAGTTCATTTATAATTTTGGTCTACAGAATACAGAAACGTCTGTATTCCTCACCAGCCCAGTGATACAAATCTAAATTTCCTGTGCAGGAAAGGTCACTAATGTTCTGCTCACTGGGACAGTCTCAGCACAGCAAGTAATCATTCTGATTAAAGCTCCCGTGGAGACCTTGTGTTTTGTCTGATTGGAAGACTAAATATGTCCTTAATAACCTAGATAAGATGACATCACTTGGGACACCATAAACTGTTTCAAAGACACATGCCAGGTCCCTGAAATACAAAAGTTAATCTTAAGTCAAAAAATAAACTACAGGGTTGCATTTAGTTGTACCTATTTTTAGGCCTGTGATATAAGGCCACCCAGTTTCCTACAGCTCCCATTGTTCTCTAAAAATAAAGCCCCATTTTACTAAGGAGGGCTGTCAAGTGATCTTGTGATGTATTGACATTATTGTTCAGTTTGTCAGACAAGGAGACTAACAGTGTTGTGTCACTACTGTGTTGGAGGCCTTTCCCTTTGGGGAAACTGAATCCTGCTGTGTATTTACATACAAGAACTATTAATTAAACAATGGGCTGATAGTCTATTCTACTTTTGTAATATAAAGCATCAATCATATAAAAAGCCAAAAAATTAAGCATGCTCATTTAATTGTTGGTCATGTGTATGATTTACTTCATGAACATAAATGACATCTAATAAGTGTATAAATAAAATGAATAAAATAAATAAAATAAAAAAGAATAAAATAAATAAAAAATAAAATAAAATAACATTCCCTGATTTTTTTAAAATTTTGTGTAGAGATTTAATAGGTAAACTTCTTTTTAAAAAAAAGCTTTTTTCACTCTTTGCCTTTAATTTCTCACCTGCCACTCCCTTCTCAAACCTTGCTTCTTTCCATCGCCACCTCTTGACTGAAATTGTTCTTTTTAAGGTAACCCAGCTGTGGTCTGTTTCTTTGTCGTTCAGCCATTCTCCTTTTCTGATTTATTTGCCACGTCTGACACTAGTGATCTTCTACTTGCTTTCTCTTCCCTGGGTTTTCTTGAACACTATTTACCCTATTTTGGTTTTGTTCTCTTCTTACCTGAATGAGGAATCCTTCTCAGGTTCCTTTGCAGTAGGTGTCCTACTCACCATGTAGGTGTATCTTAAGGCTCTGTCCTGGGCTCCTTTCTCTCCCTACACTCTCCTATATGAGCAATGATCATCTCTGTGTAGAAGATCCTCAGATCCATACACAGTCTTCTTTTTTTATTTTTTAAATTAAAAAAATTTTTTTTTAAATTTAAAGCCTTATCTTCCATCTTGGAGTCAATACTGTGTATGGCTCCAAGGCAGAAGAGCAGTAAGGGTAGGCAATGGGGGTTAAGTGACTTGACCAGGGTCACACAGCTAGGAAGTGTCTGAGGCCAGATTTGTGCCTAGGACCTCCCATCTCTAGGTCTGGCTCTCAAACCACTGAGCTACCCAGCTGCCCCCACAGTCTTCTTTTCTAAGCTCCATGCTCACCCCTCCATCTTGCCTTTGGTCCATCTTCACATGGATGTACCAAGAACATTTCAGACTTGACACATCCAAAACAACTCATTTTCTTTCTGCCTGAACCTTTTCTTCCTAATTCCCCTACTTTTGTTGAAGGTACCAAAATCAAAAGTCCTGTGCCTTTCCAACCTTGGATATATTCTTGACTCTTCCCTCTCCCTAACCCTGCCATATCCACGTAGTTGCAAAGACTTGTCAATTCTATTTTCACATCTCCTTTATTAGTGCAGCCTTTATCACCTCTTGCCCTGACTACGGCAAGAGCTTTTCCAGCATCCTAGACATTCTAGAGGTTCTCTCCCCTCCAATCCATTCTCTAATTAGACCACAGACACTCTAGAGAGACCATATATACTCCCCTGCTCAAGAAACATTGGTAGCTCTGTATTACCTGGGACAAAAATGCAAATTTCTTTGATTGGTATTTAAAGCTCTTCATCACCTAGGTCCAGTTTTTCTTTCTAGCATTATTTGCAGTCTGGCCAAACTGCCTCTACTCATGGATGACCCTCGTCTTCCCGTCTCTTGAGTCTTTACACTAGCTATTCCCGTGTCTGGAATGTTTTCCCTCCTTACTTCCATTTCTTGGAATTTCCTTCAGTCCTCAGTTAAAGTAACACCTCTACGTAAAACATTTTTTGATTCTCCCCAGTTGTTAGTATTGTCTTCCTCAGATTACCTTGAATATATGTATTTTATATAAACATATATTTATTGTATTTTATATTTTATATTATATTTTATAATATATCTATATAACATAAA
>NC_058130.1:302741113-302759043 GCF_016433145.1 Gracilinanus agilis | reverse complement strand
TTATTTTATATAAATACATATTTATTCCCCCAATAAACTATAAGCTTCTTGAAGGTCTAGGGAGTATTTTGTGTTTGCCTTTGTATCCCCAGCATATAGCACAATTCCTGGAATATTATAGGCACTTAAATGCTCATTGGATGAATACATGGATGAGTGAATGCCTGCATCAGTTATACTGAACTGATATTATAATTTATAATTATATATAATATAATAATTATAATAATTCAGGTCTACTGAATTATTAATGACCAAGGACCATTAACCTCTTAAATTCACAATAAAAGTTGCCATCTTAGGAAAAAACAAAATCACTCAGAGGAAATGAGGGAAAAAATTTGAGTTATGTCATAATGTGGCTTACTTTTTCCTGAGTTCTTCACCTCCTTTTACTTCATATGAACTACAATGTTTATTAACTAGTTGTCTTGTTTTGTTTTTTAGCACCGGGAGGAGTCAGAGAGAACATTAAGTATCATCTAAAGGAATATTTTTGAGCTCTGACCTTATTTCTACATAGAAAAAAGTTCCTGCTTTCCCCCTCACACACAGTCTGTGAGCGATCACCCAAGGGAGATCTGGTGAATGTGACTGGATTTAGAAAGGAACTTAGACAGTCATTGTTTCATGCTCCATATCCTGTCTCTGTGAAAGAGGATGTAGAAACTGTTACAATCCAACAAACCTTGGCACTTGGTCTTTAATCTCACTTCATTGGGGACTCATTCAGATGTTCCGTGAAGACATCCAATTATAGTACTGGGCTGATGTTCAGTGACAAAAAAAAAATGCCCCAGGAAAGAGTTTTCTTCCTTAGAAGGTCCCTTTCTGGAATATGATCTTTCTGTCTGGTATTTAGCATCTCTTAGAAAATTATAATAAATTGTGCATGAAGGTGAAGCATGGAGGGTGATGTGGCCTTTATTAAATTGAATTTAGTGGATGGTTAATTCTGATGATGCTGGAACTATTGCTCATTCTGAAGTAGACAGATTGGTGCCATGCCAGAATTTGATGCACTTGGTTTGGAATGATGTGACTTTTAGCTGGGAGAGTAAAGCTTCTTGCACAGCCACATGTATTAGTGTTTGGATACTTACCAGTGACCTTAATTTCTCCTAATGCATACATTAGCACATGTGTGTTTACATATCTGGAACCTGCATATATATATGTATATATATATATGGATACACACACATATATATGTATATATATGTACATGTCTTTGTACTTATGCATATATAGTTTATATTTATGGGCATACACACATTTGCATATCTTAGTGGATTTCCTAATTATTTAATGCTCTTATATGTTTGGAACTTTATGCCAATGAAATCAAGGAACTTGAAGATCACATAAAACTAGTTTATATTTTTAGATATTTAAGTAGCCCATTTGGAATTGGCCTTATGTCATAGATCATATGAATAATGTAAATACTATGATACATTTTTTTCAAAGACCAATTTTAGTCCTAATTTTTCATTTACATAAAAATGGAAAACAACATTCATCTAATTAAGAGCGTATGATAAAATTTTTAAAGGGTTAAAACTCCCAAAGCTAAGCTTTGTAATGTTATTAGGAAAAAAAATCCATGAATTCAAAACTGTTTATACTTTCAAAGTATGCATATATTCTGTGTATATGATACTCACGAAGTGAGCATTTAGGAGAAATTGAGCTTCCATTGTCATTGGGTACATAAAAATGGAAATATAATGTTAATGAAACCTAAAATTATATATATATATGTGCATATACATATATAGGTGTTTACATTTTAGATTCAGATGTTCACTGCAGTGATCCTAGTAATTATGATAAGGCTGCCAAATCTTCACAAGATTGAGAGATTCCTGCCCCTCCCAAACTAGCAAAAAAACCCCAAACAACCCTTTTCATCTATTTTGGTTATATAGCTTAAGTATAAAAATACTCAAGTTTTAACCCAAAATTCATCTTCATAATGTTTATTTTCAAGATATTGATCTTATGTAGCTATTTTACCTTGAAACTTAATAGCTTTTTATTACCTGACTAGCAGAGTTAAACTAAAAAATCAAAACCAATTTTTCTGCCTGGTGGTTGCAAATATTTTGCATTGTGATTTTTGCTTTGCTGATACTAAGGACTGTGGTACGTGGGTGACAGATCAAGTAATGTAGTATGTGCCTCAATTGTAAGTCATACTGCATTGAGACCGAGTAACTCAAGGACAATAGGATTCTGTAAGAATAGATTATTTTTCCAAGGACACTCCAGATGGGTTTTTACTTATTTAGATTCTAGGCTGAGATATAATAAAAAAAACTGTCCAAGTTTGAAAAGCCTAGATTTTTATCAGACAGTGACACAAATAAGCCCAACAATAATATTTTAGATCTCCCTCTTTAGTGATCTGTAAGAAATACATTCTCAGTCATGGCTTTATAATCTACATAAATTGCTTACTCTAGAAAATTTGAGTATCCTTTAATCAAGAAGGACAAAAAAAATCACAATTCTTCATGAATGCCACCAAAAACAGCAAATAATTTAAAAAGGAAATTTATAACTAACTATGTAGAAAGATTAGAGTTTGATATATTCAAGAGATGTCAAAAATTATTGTCTAGCATTTTTAAAATATCACATTTTGAGACCAATCAGTGGCCATTTTAGAATCCACTTAGTGAATGACCATCTTCTTTTAGTTCAGGGATTGAACTGAATTGAAATATATAGGCTGGAACTTCTCATATCCAAGCTATGCTCTGGTAAAGGCACTATTGGATAGTAGATGGACATTAATGCTTCAAGGTACTAAGTAGCTCTCAATTGGTCTGAGGGAGTAAATACAATTTTCACATATTTCTAAAGCCATTACTTAGACCCTCTTCAGGTGTGGCTCCCCTAAAGTACTTGCATTCTTCTAGCAGATGTAGATTCTAGGAAAAGGGAGAAGAGGGCTGGAGAGAAAGAAAATGATGTGTAAAGTCTAAAATCAGTTAAATTGCCTTGTCTTCTGAAAGGTGGATGCTGCTTCTCCCCTCATATTTTGCAGGCTGTACTTGGCAATTGAGAAGCTACTGTACCTTTTTTTTTTTTTGCACAAGACATTAATAAAGCAATGCCTGTAATATATCTCTGCACGTGAATAGCAAATGGCAAATGGAACACAAGTACAAAGAGGATAAAAGTATAATCACGAAGGGCACTATCCGATGCTGCTTATCTCATTTCTTTGAATTAAAAGTTTTGTGCCATTCATGTGCTCCAACAATTTCATCTTATTGGAGGAGAAACAATTCAGCCCAAGAGGTCTCTCTAGAAAATTGTCTCTAAGTAGTCTTACCCATTACTCTGATTACTTTTTATGAGTCAAAGATTATGTATGTATCATGTACTTGCTGAAAGGAAAAGTAAAGACCTTATGAGCACGAATGTGAAGGAGAATATTCAAAATTAGCATCTAGGTGCATTCTACCCCATGGACCTATTTATTCCAGACATTCTGTACATCCAATCATTTGCCTCAAAACAGATGCTTCTATCATTGGAGACTAAGGGAAGCATTCTAGGAACCTCGTCTCAATCTTTGGGAACTAGTGATGTTTCTTTTCTCCCACTTTGTAACAATGAAAAAGCCTTCACCGTAGCACTCCAAAATTGACTTTATTCCTGCGGTCTGAAAGGATGAGGCAAGGAAAAAAGAGGATGACCTTAATTCAGACTGAATTTTTCATGATAGCATTATTAGGTCATTGCATATACATGTGAAAAGGTCAGCATTTTAGAGTAGAAAGAGCATGAGGCTCAGTCAGAAGACAGCATTCCAATTCTGGATGTGCCATTTTCTCTACTTGTTTGTGTTCTTGAACAAGTCTCTTTCCCCATGAATAAAATGAAGAAGTTTGAATAAATGATCTCTGAAGTCTCTTCTAATTCTGATTTTCTCGGATTCCTAGAGAATGACTGCCACCTCCTACTCCCCACCATCCTCTTCAATTGTAATATCTCTTCAACTCAATGTCTTTTTGTATTCCCATTGGCTAGCACATAGGACAGGTGCTTAATAAATGTTTGTTATCCAACAAATCCAACAAAACATTTTTACTTACAGAAGCAGCAAGGCAACCTCCCTATCCCTTGGGCTCACAATTGGTGAGTTATAATATTTTAACTTTATGAACTTTTTCCAATGAAAAAACTGTATCACCATTTCTTCCTTTCAGTAAGCTCCTGATGACAATGTTTGATAGACTTTATTAATTGGGAGGAACCTTTCATATACAACTCCATTAAAAGTTTTTGTTTATTATTGCTACATTTCTTTTGGACACACACACTTTCTACCAAATACCCAATCTCCTCTCCAAGAGATATATTCCCTAAAAACAATTAAGTAAAATCATCTCATAGACTTATGGAACTGATAATATATGTGACTTTTCCTTTTATAATTTAACAATTGTGAGTTAAAAGGAAGGAATCTCAGAATTTTAGTACTGGCAAAGACATCACTGGACATCTAGGGAAATCACTATAATGAAATATTGGACAATCCAGGGTCTGCTTAAAGATCTGAAATGAAGGAAAGATCATCATCTCCCAAGGCTGCCCTTTCCACTTTTGAGTAGTTCTAACAGTTGGGAAGTTTTTCCTTATGTTCAGTCTAACTTTCCTGCTTACAACCTCTATCTATTATTTTTGATTATGGCTGCTGGACCTAATCCTTATTCCCTATGACAACCCTCTACATTCTTGATAGCAAATATCTCCTCTGAATATTTTTTTTCTATGTTAAATATCTTTGGTCCCTATTCTTGATCTTATATGACATAACATCCTTAATCATCTTAGTTACCTTACTGTGGACACTCTTCAGCTTTCTAAAGTCTTTCAAGAAAAATGATACCAGAACTGAACAAAATACTGTAAATGCAGTCTGATCAGTCTGATCAGTATAAAGTAGGAGAGGAACTCTTTTACCTTCTATTTTCTAGAAATGGTGCCTTTCAATGCAACCTAGAATCACATTTCACTAAAACACTCTAATTTTTCCCCTTAAAAACTGTAGGTGACACTATAAACTCATATCTTCTCCTCATACTCCATTTTCTTAGCCAGATGTTCAAATTATTGTTTATCCATGCTTTCCCTATCTTGCACTTGAAATTTTAAACCTAAGTTCAAGTTCGAGGCTAGCGATACTTCATTCCCTTCTGATTTGTGCAACTGATTTTATAGACTTTGCTGACATGAGTCAACTGCCCTCTCTCACCCTGGAAATTTCTTCAGTATCTAGGGTTTTTCTCATCCTGTAATATCCCTCTACTATGCAGGGCTCTTCTCTCCATTGGTGAATTCCTTTTGGAGCTTCCATTTCGTAGACAGGTCCAGGCAGGTCTGCTACACATTATTTCCCTCCCAGATGTGCTTCTGATTCTATGGCTCTTACCACCATGACTCTACCTGTGTTCTCCTTTTCCATCCTCATCCCACTTCTTATTTTCCCTTTTTTTGAGTCATCTTCTCCCACCGGAATGTAAGCTCTTTGAGGGGAAAGAATGTATTCCTTTTTACTTATATTTTATCCACAGAATTCAATACTGTATAGTGCCTGGCACATAGTAAGTGCTTAATAAATGTTATCTACCTACTTATCTAAATAAGATTTTATATTTATTTCTATAGGATTTCATCTTGTATTCAGATCTATATTCTAGCCTGTCAAAATCTTTTTCTTTGATGTCTCTGTAATTCAAGAAGTTAGGTTTCCTTCTCAGTTTTATACCATAAGGAAATTTAATAGTCATGCAATCTAACTTTTTATCTGTCATTAATAAAATGTTAAACAATATTAGTCCAAGAAAAAAATTCTTGTGGCACTTCTCTAAAGGAAATCTACCAAGTTGACTTTGAATGATTAAAATCTACTCTTTGAGTATTACCATTCAACCAAGTCAAATCCATCTAATTGTATTATCCTTAGCCTATATTTCTCCTCCCCGCACCCCAAGAATATTGTGAGATAATTTATCAAATGCTGTATCTGAAGCATTCCCTTCATCTGCTAGTTTAGTGATCTTGTCAAAAAGGGAAATAAGGTTAATCTGGCATGGCATTCCTAATTCTTTCTAACCATTGCTTCCTTTTCTAAATGAATCCATCAATCAGTGAGTATTTATTAAACACCTATAGTCATGTCTTTAATGAGATATCCTATAATTTTTGCTAGGAATCAAAGTTAAGTTCACTGTTTAGTAGTATACAGACTTAATTCTCTTTCTTTTTTGGTAAATTGAGAGAACATCTGTCCTTCTCCAGTCCTTCTGTACCTTTCCCATTATCTTCAGTTTTTCTTTTCTCTTTTTTCCTTTCTTTTCCTCTCCTCTCCTCTGCTCTCCTCTCCCCACCTCTCCTCTCCTCTCTTTTCTTCTTTTCTTTTCTTAAACACCTTTTTTTAGGTGTTTCTTTTCCCTTACCTTCTGTCTTAGAATCAATATTGAAAATCGATTTCAAGGCAGAAGAACAGCAAAAGCTAGGCCACTGAGGTTAAGTGACTTGCCCAGGGTCACACAGGTATGAAGTATCTGGGCCAGACTTGAACCCAGGACCACCATCTCTAGGCTTTGCATTCTGTCTACTGAACCACTCAGCTGCCATTCTATAGTTTCAGATGTCACTATTGTATGAGGGTGAGTATTGAGGGTGTGGGAAGTGTTTATCAGGACCCCCCCCCCCCACTGGATGGCATTCATTGGCTCAGATCAGCTAATCACTCACCCCCACCCCAGGGAAAACTTATGAGGGAATAAACTCAAAGAGATTCCCAAACTGGCAAAGCTATAGTGAAGATGTTGAAGGAAGGTGTTGGGGTTCAGTTGATCCTAGTGGGTTGGATCCAACCCTCAGTGCCATAAATAGAGACAAGCCTCCCTACTCCTAAGTTCTAATAGCTTTGCCCTTCAAGATGATGTTTGCTATCAGCCTTCCCCTCAGCCACAAGATCGGTCTTCTTCCCCTCAAAGTAACAGCCCCAGGCTACCACTAATAAACTAATAAAGATTTATTATAAGGATAAGGGAATTCAGGATAAGAGAGTAAGGGTTATTTGTGGATTTAGAGGAAGGAGGGAAATGAGATAACTTCTCTATCAACTATGAACCCAACAAGAAGAGAGCAGTTCTGGTATCTACAGAAACTGACTCTCCCTCTCCTCACAATATCCTATCCTTAACACTATCTAACAAATGGGAATAATTGCAAGAAAGGGGTATAAAATGGATCAAGGAAGGGTCCCTCAAGTGCCCTCTCCCTCCGGAGTTCAGGCACTAAGGCCAATTATGGAGCACAACTCTTTTAGTATCTTCTTCATTAGCAATGAAGTCAGTAGAAAAGTTTAGCTGTTGAAATATCTAGATTGCCCCTGAATTTTGGGTTCAGAAGAGCTAAATTCCTGTCCAGATCCTCCAGGCCACCCACAACCATCCATCTCCTCAACTGGCAGTTGGCTATTGGCAATTTAGAATCTTCAGAATCTTCACCAAACTCCCTTCACTGGCCCCTCCCAAATGGAACCTTGCGAGGCCAGCTTCAATTCCAATTGCCTGCTCTCTTGCAAAATTCAGTCCACACTGTTACACTGTCAGTGGCTCCTGCTTCTTTCAGCACTTAAGGATATAGCTTTTCTGGGCCTGCTAACTTGAATTCATCAGGGACTATCAAGTGTAATCTTACTATCTCCTTATTTATCTTGATTTGCCATTGTTAGCCATTTTTGTTTTGCCATTTCTACTGCAAAAATAATTTTCCTGGTTGTAAAAAATATAACAATAAGAATAATAAAATTGAGTAGCTTTGCTTTATCTCTCTGATCAGTTGTCATCATCCCATCTACCCAAAGTAGCAGTTCTGTTTCTTCTTTGATCCACTTCTTTTTCCCTATCTGGTTATAAAATCTGTTGTTTTGCTGTCATTAGTTTTCCTCTCTCTTAACTTAGCTCATTCTGAGCTGTAGTACTTCTTACACAATTTTTATAGGGCCATGTCATAGTCATAATGTGTTACCTGCCTTTGCTTCCATCTTTAAAAACCTTTAAAGTTGGTTGTTGAGTTCCCTGTGCATTTCATTTAGTTTCTTCAAACAACTCCCTATTTTCCAATTCATCAGAAATTGTTTGCCTTGGTGTCTTCATAATTTTATTTTTAAGGGTTTCCCATTCCTCCTGGGCTCATTTCCCCTATAGTATTTTATGATCCTTCCTCTGCATGCTTTGAAATTTGCTCTCATCAGTCTGGTGTGTCCAGCTTTTCCCTCCTGTTCCCATTCAAACTCTTAAATGGAGTTATCAGTTTGATTCCCGTTATTTTCATCCCAGCAACTAGTGTTTCCTTTAGTGAGAATCAGATGGATAATAATATTTTCTCTTAGGTTGTTTTACCTTTTGAAAAGTGAAATTGAGAAGTTCAAATTGAAAATTAAGGCATTTCAAGAAGTTGTTAGCTGTTCTGCTTTTGGCAGAGAGAGGACTCTATCATATATCTGAATAACTGACTTCTTGAATCATGACTATATCATACCTCTCTTCCAGGCTTATAATCAGTTTCCTGAACACCTCAACTATTTCCTTTTTCTGTACAGAGGGTTCTTAGTATTCTTTAATGTCGAAACCTGTTCCTCCCTGTGCTGATTTTGACCCAAATGCTCACTATCATACTTCTCTTCTTTTGTTTTAGAATTTCCTCACATAAGCGTTCTTTCTTAATACATAAGGCTACCCCCTCTCCTTTTTTTCCACTTTTCCATATTTATTTTGAATAAGGCTCCATCCAGATCTACAGTCTAATCATGGGTTTTATTCTGCCAGTCAGTCAACAAGCACTTATTAAGTTCTTCCTCTGTGTCAAGCATTCTGCAAGGTGCTAAGTATGCAAAGAAAGGCAACAGTGCTGTTCCTATCCAGAAAGAACTCATGCCCTAATGGAGGAGAAAACATGCAAAGAAATTGTTCATATATGATAAATACAATGTAAATGGAACTTGGCCTCAGAGGAAAGACTATCAATGGGAAGGGACTGGATAAAACTGACTTTCGGGATTTAGACTATCTTGAAGGAAGCCAGGGAAGTCAGAGGTGATGTTACTGAGTTCACATGCAACCTCAAACATTTCCTAACTGTGTGACCTTGGGTTTGCCTCAGTTTCTTCATCTGTAAAATTATCTGGAGAAAGAAATGGCACTTCAGTATCTTTGCCAAGAAAACCCCAAATAAGGACACAAAAAGTCAGATACAACTGAAAATGACGATAAGAACTAGGTTATGTTAAACAGAAGATTTTATATTTTGATCCTGGAGACAATAGGTATTCGGTAAAGCTTTTTTTTGTCTGAGGGAAAGAGAGTAACATTGTCAGATCAGCATTTTTACGAAAATCACTTTGACAATAAGTGCAGGGTAGATTGGAATGGAGAGAAATTAGGAGCTCAATTAGAATTGCTTTTGCAATAGACCAGACATGAGATGATGAAAGTCTTTACTAGTACGCAAGCAGTTACAAAGGGGAAAGAGTGGAATATGAGAGACAGGACAAAGATAGACTTGCCAACAGATTAGACATGGGAGTGCAAGAGAGGAGTTGAGAATGACACTGAGAATGTCTCACTGGATCACTGGGAGTATGTTGGTACATTTGACAGAAATAAGAAAGTTTGGAAGAGGGAAGATTTGGGGGGCAGGTGAGGGGCAAGATAAGGATTTCAATTTTGGATATTTGAGTTTTAGATGTCTGCAGGACATGTAGTTTGAGAAGTTGGAAAGTAAGTTAGCAGTCTGAGAATGGAGCACAAGTGAGAGATTAAGACTGCATATACAGATTTTGGGGATCATCTGTAAAGAGAGGATCATTGAACCTTGTAATTGCTGGTCTGATCATGAAGCAAGATGGTATAGAAGTATCAGAGAAAACGGCTTAAGTCAGAGCTTTGGGAGGCATGCATGGTTAGTGGAAATGCCTGGATAAAGATTCAGAAATGGAAACAAGAAGTGGTGAAACAGGAAAGGATACATCCATGATATTGCTCTTTTGTGGTTCTTCCTCTATATGGTTACTAGGATGAAAATGATAGAAACCTAACAGGAAGTGATCCATTTTAGAGTTTGTGTGAGAAATCCAAAGAGGTGATAACCCTAACTCATTTCACCATTCCTTGTTATTTTTTTCTGAATCTTCATACAGACGATGTTCACTATGTATGCTTCCCAGCTTTTCCCACGTGCCCTTCAGTTTTTTTTACTTAAACTTGTGTAATATTGAGTAGTATTTTTTAGCTTTTATGTGGCATTATTGCTAGGATCTTAGAGTAAAAGGGTGAAAAAAAATGAAAAATTTCATGCCTAACTCTCAAGTTATTTTCTAAAATGTTTGGAACAGTTCACACTCTAGAAGAAATGATTTGGTTTTCCCATAGCCCCTCCAGAATTGAATTTGTCTATCTTTCCCCTTCTTTCTTAATTCAATGCCTTCCCTTCATTTTGCAGATGAGGAATCTGAGATCCAGTGGTGAAAAGACTTGCCCCGAAGTCACATAATGAATCAGTGGAAGACTGGATCCAGAAACCACGTCTCAGGATTTCCAGTTTAGTGTACTCTTTCCATTACAAGGCTACCTCTCTTTTGCGGTTGTCTGAGAAGGTCAATCTTCATTTCTTTGCCAGCTTAAGATGATTGGTCTCATTACTTTACATAGCACAAATCTGGCCATGGTCAAAGAGTTAAACCTTTTATTGGAAAAGTTCTTTTCTTTCAAAACAAACAAAACCCAAACTGTTCTATAGACAAAAATAGCAGCCCTAACAACAGCCAAGCACCTTTCAAATGCATGGACTTTTACCTCAAGTAGGTGCTCAGTGAATATTTGTTGGCTTAATTTGGTACTTTTGGCAATCATATATCTCCTTCTTTTTAAGTCTTGCCTAATGTTTGTTATCAAAGAGTCATTCAACAGGGTTATATTTGTTCTTAAAATTTCCAAGGAATCCTGAATGACCTTGACTTATGAATGGGATATACCTTGTGATAAAAGTTCTTATAAGGTGGGATTTTATTTTAAGGAGCCAAATGACTTTTTTGTAACAAATAATTTGCATAGCAACAAGCACACAATAATCTTACATTCCCTACATCTTTAAACCAATTGCAAGATGGTAAAAATGTATGGGGATCTATTGCTGAATATACCACTTTTCCCCTATTAATATTATCATTGAAGATGCTCTTAACTCTTACATAGCTGATAAAAAGATTTTACATAAATGGGAAAGAAAGCATAGAGATGGAATGATATAGATGAATTTTTAATTGTCACCAATAGTTCTTGATGTTCTCTCAGTCACCTTGATTTGATATCAGATCAGAAAAAATGAAGGAATTGCTAAGTACTTTACAAATATTATTTCACTCAATTCTCACAACAACATTGAGGTGCTATTACTATCCTCACTTTACAGTTGAGGAAAGTGAGTTAGACAGACGTTCAGTGACTTGCCCTGGGATACATAGCTAGTAAATGTCTAATGAATTTGAATTCAGATCTTCCTGACTTCAGGTCCAGCACTATCTTGACATTTAATTATCAGAAAGGTCTGAGATTTTTTCCATGCCATTACTATTGTCTCCATTTTGAGATACCTTGTAAATTAGTTCCTCAATATCCTAACTATTATATTGCCTTCAGCACAGATCTTTTCTATTCAGGGTGTTCCCAGAAGTCTTAGTCTTTAACGGTTGACCAGGGCTTCTGGGAACACCCTGAATTTTGAGACATTTTGTATGTACTTGATCCAATACAGCTGCTTTTCCAGTCCATATTCTCTTTAATTTCATTTCTGCCTCCTGTGCAATGTTGTGAGGAAGATTAGGTAGTAATTAATTAAGTATTAAGGATGTACCTAGCAGGAAGGAGCTGGAGCATTCCAAGATAGAATGAAAGAGCAGGAAGAAGTGGCTTGTGCCCTGAGAGAGACTCCATTAGGGGTTGGCACAAACTGTTGTTAGCCCTGGGAGATCTCAGAGTAAAGGACACCCTGCATCCTGATTTCCCTGGGATCCTGAGTGGTGGTGGATTCTAACAAAGAGGACAAGACCTACAGAGTAGCACCAAGAAGAGGAGAAGTTTGGGATCTGGTGGACAGCATCTCAAGCACACCCTCTCTACTTTGGATACCTTGGCTTTTGATATCCTGAGATCATCTGTGGATAACCGTGAGAAACCCCAAAACCACCCTCAGCTCTTAGCTATGCTGATCAAACCTGGCAGGAACCAGGTTTGATAAAGGCTTCCAGTGATTCCATTACTGCTCCTTTGGGCTCTGCCTGCTAGATCACTAAAATTAAAGTAGAGAAGTCCTCCTCTTGCCCTGTGGTTTTGCCCTTTAGATTTTAAGTATAGAAATCCCTTTCCCACCTTTTAGTTAAACATAATTAAACCAGTTAAACCCTTTTACCTTGCCTGTTTGTTTCTAGACTCTGGCCTAGGGAAAGCTGGGTGACAGTTTAGACCAACTGCCAGTGAACTCTGGTCTTCCCATCCTAGTCTAGTATCTCCTACAACCCAGTGTGTGTACCCACAACTATTTAGATTTATTGTAACATCCCTGGTGCCCTCAATTACCTATTTTTCACAGCAAGCACTTCAGAGACTTTGATGTTAGGGTTTAAGTTTAGTAGTTCCACCATCCTTGATAGAGAAAAGTTTGTTATAACAATTTTCCTAAATATTTTCCATTTTTTCTTCCTTTTGCAGTTCTGCTTTTGTCCTTGAATGTCCCCTGGGCTGACTTGGTTGAGTTAAATATCTTACCAAGTTTACTTTAAATTTGTTTTGCCCTCTCTGCTGTATGAGACAATACAATGTTCATTATTCTTCTTAGTAAGATTTTAAAGATTCTCATCTGAGGTTGCTTTTGGCAGCCATCATTTTCCATTTGGCAAACATCAAATGCTTACTGACTAAGGTGTTCTCTGGAGTTAATCTCCTTTTTGTATCAGTTAATTTCCACTTGTTTAATTTTGGATGAAATTATTTCAGTTTGTGTTAATGTCATTTTTGTTATCCATTTTGCATTTTTTAATTTTGATGCCTGCTAAAAGTATTTGCTACCACAGTTAAGGAAATACAATACAGTGTTTACATCAAGAAAGGTTCTGTGTGGATGATGAAGCCCTCCTGATGGTACTATTTGTGTTTGATATTGTGTTGATTGCATCAAAATCCAAGACATTGCAGAGAACCCTGAAGGAAATCTGATCTGTAATCACTCAAGGTTGGACTTGTTCTTCCACACAGAAAAGTCTAAATGGACAAGAAGTATCCATTACCCAGATTTCATCATCTCAAAATAGACCTAAAGTCCAATAGTTTATGTATCTTCAACAGACAATACACATGGAAAATGAACTGGTCCTAAAGTTGAAAAAGAGGAGGAGACTAGGCAGGATTATTCTCATTAAATTCCAAAACAATTTTGTTATCCTACCCCTTCTTTTCAACATGGGCATTTTGTCAGTATTGCTATGTGTCAGTAGGACTAAGAATACCACTACCTCTGAAGAATGAAATATGAGCATTACCCAGAGATATTACCCAGTAATAGCCAAAGAACTCCAAAGAAAAACATGAGAAAAAGATCAAGAAGAAAATATGACAGAAAGAGAAGATGGGCTGGTCCCAATGTTTGTGTGAGGTGTAAGAATTAAATTTTAATGGTTTGACTAAAATATATGAATATTATAAATAATAATTTTGGTTGCCAGTTCAAAGTAATGTTGCTCAAAGTTTAAATGACTTTAATAGCTTTTATTTACAAAAGAGGTGGGAACAGTAAAAGGAGAGAAATACAAAAGGGTAGAGAAGACATTAGCCTATCTAACTAAATAATGCTGTAATGCTCCAGTGCTCAACTCAGCCAGGACTTGATGACCTTCAACAGGAATTAAAACTCTCTACAGAAGGCAGGAAGGGAAAGCCAGCTATCCACTCACCCAAGTTCCCTCTAAGAGGCAGGGCAAGATGATGACTGGAGCTGAAGGCAACTCCTGAGGCCAAGTTTCTTCCCTGAGCTGCCCTTCTTCTTGAAGCTGACTTTCTTCTTGAAGTCCAACTCCTTCTTCAAGCTGACTTCATTCTTGGAGTCGACTTTTTTAGCCCCAGAAATTCAGGGCCATTTATAGTGACTTCATGTCCCTTCTTCCCCTTTTCATAAGGGCCAATCACAGCTTCCAAATTGTCTAGCACTGCCCTATGGCAGTGTTTGTGGGAACCACTTCTCACCTTCTGGAGAGGTAATACTCATCAAAAGAGTTCACTGATTCTTGGTTGACTGATGTGTGAATTCTCATTTCCTGGCTGATTGAGTTGAAAGAGTGGAGAGCTCCTCCACCTAGTGCTAAGTAGGATGTTCAAGCTTTTGTTGATTCAATTCAAAAGTAGACAAAGGAGAGCTAACCGTATCTTCACAATCTAGTGAGGTACTAAGTAGTGGTATTTAAGTTATTATTGACCAAAGTGTTAACTCAAAATAGACAAAGGGAATAAAGCATTCCTTTTCACAAGTGTAAACTCAGAGAGAACAAAGAAACCCCTTTTACAGAGGTGTAACAGAGGAAAGGTCACAGTACTCCACTAGTATTCTTGAAATGTCAGAAAAAAGTGAGGAAGGCCTCCTTCCAGCATAATGAAGCCTTTTTTGGTGAACTTTAGAGAAGACATGGAAAAAGTTGCAACCCTAGATGATCTATGTCACTTGAGGAACTCCTAAATTGATGAGATCAAAGATCCATTTGAAAATATGAGTCTGAGTTAATTTGGTCCAATTTATCAACAAAAATGTGGGTTAGGAAGTGGTTTGTCACCACTACCACTATAAAAGAGAGGCAATGCATAGAAAGTAGAGTTTGGAGATAGAAAGACCTGGGTTTAAGTCTGGCCTTTGACATATATTGAATACTTGAGCCCAAGTTCCCTTATAGAAGTTGCAAAAGGAAGTGCCTCATCAAGAGTTCCCTATATTGGTGAAATTGTAGATCTGGTAAAAAAAAATTATAAACTACAAAACAACTTGGACTATATTTCTGTTGTCAGTTAGGTCAATAGCATCATGCCAGTGTACTAGAAATGATGCATTTTTAATAAGAACTACTTTTGTAACAGTTTGAATTAGGCTCCAGGAACCCAGAGCACACATTGGAAGCATTTTTAGACAGATATGATCCAGAATTGCAATTTCTCTTTTGTGGACGGTAGGAACATGACCGTGACTGGGCAATCACTCCTTTTGGCTAGATGTACAGTGTCATTTGGGGTTACCACCAATGCCTATTACACAACAGACAATCATAGAGAGTCAACAAACATATTTGAGAGAACAAACAGTAAAATATCAATTGAGAAATTTGTGCAAATTAGTTTAGGTGAAAGGATACACAACATTCAGGGGGCTCTGTCATTTGGGAGTGAGGTGAAATCTTAGCCAAACTAAGGAGAAAGCCATGTCACCCAAGAAACCAGTCTTTGCAGTCTCTGGGGGTACAGGAATTGGGAATCAAGGGACAAGTCAAGGTTCTGGCTTTCCTCACATGTCTTTATCTCTAGGGAGGTGATCTCACCATTCAAAGTCTGTACTTTGTCTCATTCCTTCTCATTCTCTTTCTCCTTTCTTTGTGTCTCTCTCACTGGTATATTAACGAGTCTGGAGTCACTTGCCTGTCACATACGCTGTACAGAGCATCTGTCCTTCTAGGTATCATAGGATTGTCCTTCTAGGTATCACCTAGCCTGTTTTTTTAATTTATTTTATTTATATTCAGTGAAATAAAAATAATGATAGTGATAGCTCCCATTTATATTGTGCTATATAATGAGAAAACACTTTCCCTAGTGTCTTACTTAATTGTCACAACAACCTCTAGGAAATAATTCCCTCCTTCCCCCACCCCTGTCCAGTACCATTTGCAAATGGAGAAATTGAGATGAAGTGTTTTGGATGAGCACACAGAGAGTGACAGAGTGGCAACTCAAACTCAGTTCTTGGTACTCCTGTGCACACCTTGAAAATGGTAACAATGAAGACCTGCATGGTCATATTTGCTCTAACTCATCTTGTTCTAGGCAATGGGGGTTAAATGACTTTCCCAGGGCCACACAGGTAGGAAGTGTCTGAGCCCAGATTTGAAACTAGATTCTTCTGACTCTAGGTCTGGTACTTTATGCACTGTGGTACCTTGCTTCCTTCCATTAAAATAATTTTAAAGAGAGCTAATCTATATTTAATGCCATCCTCTGAATACCAAAAATGCTCAGAGAATTCAAAAATGAAAACAGGAACCAGTAACTAAATACTTCAAAATAATGCTATAACAAAGTATCCATTCATTACTTATACACACATGTTTTAAAGTATATATAATATATATATTTATGTTATTTCATCTATTAAGTACATACATATGTATATTTATATATGTATGTACTTAATAGATGAATTCAGAAATGTGAGCAAATATTGCCATGCCCATTTCTAAGCATAAACTGATGTTCAAAACAAAATTATTTTACTTCTTTCCTGATTTAAAGCTGATGTATATTTTAAGGGAGGCATGGCATCCAGATTAAAGAAACGATAGTCTAGCTTGTGACCCTGGGCAAGTCACTCAATCCCCACAGCCTAGCTTACCATTCTTCTGCCTTAGAACCAAAACATAGTATTGATTCTAAGACAGAAGGTAAAAGTTTAGATAAAAATTTTAAAAAATGATAATCACACTATACTTTGCCCTAGTCAAACCACATCTGGAATATTGTATTCAGTTATGGATATTACATTTTAGAAGGGAAATGGAAAACTATCCAGAGAAGGACAACAAGGATAGTGAAGAGTCCAAGTCATATGAATATTGGTAGAAGGGGGTGAGGATGTGAAGAAGACCCAAGGGCACCATTGTTAGCTTTTTTTTTTTTTAACATTTATTAATATTCATTTTGGGGCAGCTGGGTGGCTCAGTGGATTGAGAGCCAGGCCTAGAGACTGGAGGTCCTAGGTTTAAGTCCGGCCTCAGACACTTCCAGCTGTGTGACCTTGGGCAAGTCACCCTATCGCCCACCCTTACCACTCCTGGGCTAAGGACGGTCCCTAGCCCGGATGAAAAAGGAGGAGGGTAGGGCGTGGGGCTAGCAACTCCACCCTGTAAAAACTACATCTGCTAAAGAAACTGCAACCTAAAGTAGGGGCAGCTGGGCTAGCTCAGTGGATTGAGAGCCAGGCCTAGAGACGAAAGGTCCTAGGTTCAAATCTGGGCTCAGACACTTCCCAGCTGGGTGACCCTGAGTGACCAATTGCCTACTGGTTGTGGCCCTATGCTCTTAGAATGGAGTCCCAGGATAAAAAAATATATATATTCATTTTTAACATGGTTACATGATTCATGCTCCTACTTTCCCCTTCACCCCCCACATTCCCCCTACCCATGGCCGATGCACATTTCCACTAGTTTTGTCATGTGTCCTTGATCAAGACCAATTTCCAAATTGTTGGTAATTGCATTGGTGTGGTAGTTTCGAGTCCACATCCCCAATCATGTCCACCACGACCCATGCGTTCAAGCTGTTGTTTTTCTTATATGTTTCCTCTCCTGCAGTCCTTCCTCTGAATGTGGGTAGCGTCTTTACCATAAATCCCTCAGAATTGTCCTGGGTCATTTATTGCTGCTGGTACAGAGGTCCATTACATTCAATTTTACCACAGTATATCAGTCTCTGTGTACAATGTTCTTCTGGCTCTGCTCCTTTCGCTCTGCATCAGTTCCCGGAGGTCTCTCCAGTTCGCCTGGAACTCCTCCAGTTTATTATTCCTTTTAGCACAATAGTATTCCATCACCC
>NC_058130.1:302706794-302736113 GCF_016433145.1 Gracilinanus agilis | reverse complement strand
GCCTCATATGTGTTTCTTGTAGACAACATACGGTAGGATTTTGGTTTCTAATCTACTCTGCTATTTGCTTCCGTTTTATGAGCGAGTTCATCCCATTCACATTCAGAGTTATAATCATCAGTTGTGCATTTGCTGACATTTTCGTATCCTCCCCTATTCCTACCCCCTTTTTCTTATACTATTTTCTTTTAAACCAGTGGTTTGCTATTGAGCCGCTATCCCTTATCCCCTCTCTTGATTAACTTCCCTTTCTACCCCCTCCCTTATTTTTCCCCCTCTTTTTGTTTTTAAAGGCCTTATGAATTCCCTCCCCCTTCTTCTCCCCTCCCTTTTTTTTGACCTCCCCACTTCCCTGCTCCCCTTGGTTTATCTCTTCTGACTTTCTCAGAAGTGTTAGATAAGAGTTTTATGTCCCAATGGATAGTATAGCTACTCTTCCCTCTCCAGGTTGATTACACTGAGAGTAAGGTTTGATTATTACCTCTTAATGCTCTCTTCCTCTCCTTCTTATCATAATATTTGTCCCCTCTCCTTCCCATGCCCTCTTTGTGTGTAATAGAATATCCTATTTTTCTTATTCACTCAAGTTTTCCTCAAAATCTCAGTTTTGAACTCTTCCATAGCTTGTGAGGAGTTTTCCTTATTTGAGGAGGGTCCGGATGCTTGTTTGTTCTCCTCCTCTGTTTGCTAGGTTGTCTGGATTTTCTCTGTGTAAAAGTTGTTGAGTGTTAAAGACTTCTTTTTCTTGTTGTTAATCTTTTTCTTCTGAACTTCCTGAGACTGGGTAGCCATCGTTAGCCCAGCAGCTTCTCAGGTTTATCCTCCCGCTCAGGGTCTGTCCGCGGTCTTTTGGCTCCTGAGGTCTGAGTTCTGGTTTTTTCCAAGGTCAAGCCCCCTGGTGGACCCCCTTGCTTGATCCTCTGCTGGAGGTTTCTTTACAAGTCTCAGGGCACTGCTTCCACAGTCGTATACCCGTCTGCACTGGTTCCCCACTAAGGGCTTCAGAGCTTTAGCTTGTGGCTGTGTCTGCCTCCACCCATGCCTCCGCCCGCACCTGGACTCTGAGCCCATACTCTGAGCCCTGCGTCCGTTCTCTGCGCCCTACTCCCATGCTCAGAGTTTGTGTGCGTTCTTTAGCTTTTAGGGGCCCTAAATCTTCTCCAGCATGGCAATTACAAAGCATCATTCTGCGCATTATAATTATAATTATAATTAGCCCAGACTTAAAGAAGAATGCTGGTAGGTAGTAGAGTGGGTAGAGTGCCAGGCCTGGAATTGAGAAGACTCATCTTCCTGAATTCAAATCTGGCCTCAGATATTTAACTAGGTGGGTGACTTTGGGCAAGTTGTTTAACCCTGTTTGCCTCAGTGTCCTCATCAGTAAAATGAGCTGAAGAAAGAAATGGTAAACTGCTCTTTGCCAATAAAATTCAAATGGGGTCACAGTCAGGTGCAATTGAAAGGACCGAGAAACAACAACTTCCTCACTCCAGGCCCAGCACTCTTAGTGCACATTCTTAGGTGCCTTTCTCAGTCTTAGTTTGGAGATAGTAATAACACCTACCTCACAGGATGGTGATCAAATGAGGATCAAATGAGATTTGATATATACATACATATATATGTATATATATATACATATATACTTTGCAAATCCCAGAGTGCTATATAAATATTGGATATTACTATTTTAAGTATATTCAATTTGATTTTTTTTCATTGATTTTATTTATCATTTATAAACATTTGATTATATATATTTATTTGAATTTTTGTTACCTTTTGGGGGAACAAATTTCAAAGTTTTCAGGGTATATTTTAATATTTCTATATATGTCTTACAACCTAAATATTTTCTTTTAATTAGGTAGAAACTAGTTAGGGAGCTGCCCATATTTTTCCTTTAAACTTAGAAATATTCTAAGCACTGTGGGATGAAGCTCTTGCTGAGGAAACTTGCATTTTCATTAACAGCTATAATTCTGTGTACTTTCATTTCTTCCCTTACAAAGAAATGTATAGAGGGAGGCTACCTCTTTTGCTTTCCTCCATATTTTAGAGGGAATTGGAACAATTTGCTTAGGATAATGTGTCTTTGCTTCATTTAATGGGAGTAAGGAAGCAACTGCAAGAGGCAGCTTATAATTTATTTTACAGAAGCACACTTGTTGCTTTTATCTTTTCTGGCAGAAGATGTTTTACACCTACTAATGAAAGAAGTAATTACTTTATATTAAGCAACATCACCAACCCCCAATCTCCTCCACATTTTAATTCCATTTTGTTGTCCATTCTACTTTGTGTATTTCATTCCCATCAGCGTAAGCTTATAGAGAAACTTTTCGGTCTTGGATGGGTTTTAAGCAAGGAATGGAGGCTTCAGATTGTGACATTTAACACCAGACTGGGTATTGTTATGCAAAGGTGAATGGGAGGGAGGCCATTTCATAGGCAATAAACATTTATTTCCAGTTCACTGATTCACAAGTTTCTATTCACTTTAAACTGCTCTTGTATTTTTTCAGACTGAAAAGCTATTCTATTCTGTCATTTGTACCATTCTAATCTTTGGGTGGAACAAAATCTGCCAGGACAAGGAGAAGGCACAGCCACCCCTTGCTTTTGGGGCAGCTGGCAATTGCTCTAAACACATGCAAATTATGGAACATGTCATTTACATAAAAGGCAGGGCCAATGCTAGCCCTCTAATTGTATTCCCAAAGTTGAAAGGAGTAAGACATGTTTAAGAATTTAAGAAGAGAAAAGCAGAAAAAGTTGGGAAAAGAAGAGTGAAGCTGAGAACTAAGGGAAGGATTCAGTAAACAAAACCTGATGGATAATGTTCTTATGTTTATTACATTCCTAATCTCCTGATGTACCCTCCTCATATCCTCCAACATCCTTGAATGTCTTGTGAACCTTACAAATTGATATGCCAACCAACTGCACTCAGAGGATTTATAGCTAAAAGGGACCTTAGAGATCACTAGACCAGCATCACTGCTTATTTTACAGAAGTAGAAACTGAAGTCAATTCTAAATTTGAGAAAGATCTCATGTACCACCAAATGGTTGCTTTCATAACATTATGAGAAAGGGGAAACAGTTATTGAATTCAGTAGTTTGATTTTATGAGTGTTCATTACTTGCTATAATTTTTGCAAAATTCCACATCACCTGCCATTTCTTTAGCAGTTTCAGGGTTCCTGGCAAGCTTTACTCTAAGATAAAGAGTACTTTATTAATTACTTTTTTTTATTAAGTTAAAAGAGCTTAAGCCTAGAGGAGTATTATGTGCAGTGTGCTTGGACCCAGGTATCACAGCCTGAAACTTGCCCTTTAGTTTGAAGCAAATCATCTAGTTTGTTAATGTTGAAAGATGTTTGCAGGGGATTGTGATAGATTATGATAATGGTAGAAGTGGGAAGGCTTGAGATAACTTCACATTTCCATAATGTGAACAAAAAATTTTGTTCTCTTCGACATGAACAAAAAAAATAATGAAATAGACCTGGGGCAGTTTGAATTAACTTTGTTCCTAGGTGGACTGATTTGAGACTCAGCTGTAGGTCCTTTGGGAAAGGAAGAAATAAAGACTGCTCCAAGACTGTGACAAGGAACTCTAGAATTCCCAGAAAACTTCTTTGTTCATTGCTTTTAATCTACTTGCTGGTAGCTTTTAGTTCCTTTATCTGCCTCTGGACTACCTTGGGAACTACTTTTACCTGTGGGTAGATGAATATGTTTTTATTAAATGAATTGTTTATTTGAATTCTCAAGTTCTGAATGATCCATTGCATCAGTTGCAAAATTGTGAGTAGGACAGTCATGTACAACTGGAAGGTTGCATGGATGGCATGAGTTTTGAGATTTATTTCATCTTGGTGAAACAAACTTCTTATCTTGGGTGACAGTGGAACTCTACCATATTTGGAATATCAATCACCCAGTATGCTTTGTGAGGATATGGAATTGCATCAAATAAGATGAAGGAAGGAAGAACAGCTATGCTATATCAAGTACACAGAGAAAAAATATTATTTCCAAAGCACTGAGAAATCATCTTTCAAGATATATCAAAGAAAGGCACGATGAGTATTTGCAAAGCCCATGCCAGGAAATTATACAAAAAGAAAGGTGATCAGGAGGACATCAATAACTACTGGCCCGCAGGCTTTTTCTCATGTCTATGAAATCTTTATGAGAATGATTTGCATGGACAGTTAGGGTAACCTTGATAAAAAGATGAGAATAGTCAGGCTTTCACAATTTTCTGCAGCTGATTGTATATTGACAGACACACAATTGCCTGAAAAATATAGAGATTAGGTCCCACTCTATTTATTGTTTGTTGATTTTAAAAAAAGTTTGCCTTGGTAGAGTGAATGTAGATCTTATAGACATTTATCCAGCAAGGGATCTCCAATGCATATGTTGTTATATAAGATTCTTTGATAGATATAATCATAGAGATAATTTTATTTAGTATTTCTCCAATTACTAACACCATCTGAGGAATAAAACAAGGAGATATATTCTTGCTAAAGGCATTCGCCACTGTTATGGAACAGACATGGGAGAGTTATGCTACACATAGTTCCAAATTCAAAAAAGATCCTGGATGTTCTACAGGTTTCTCAAGTTTAACATGTATAAAAGAGAACATTATCTTCTTCTACCTCTCCCAGTCAAACTCCTTTTCTGTACATTCCTATTTCCACTGAAATGACCATCATCCTTCTAATCACCTACATCTGAAACCTTGGTGCTATCCTTAACTCCTCACTCTTTTTTCCCCCACATAACCTCTTGTTTATTCTACTTCCACAACATCCTTTGTATCCATCTTCTTCTCTCAACTAACCTGACCACCACAATAATTTAGGGTCTAGTCACTTTTCACCTAGACTATTGTAACATCATCCCAGTTGATCTTTCTGCCATACGTAGGTGTTTATAGTACCTTTCTACAAGAGTTGTCTCAAGGATCACATGAAATAATATCTGTAAAGTGCTTTATACAATTCCCAACACATAGTGGCACTTAATATATTCTTGGCTTCCCTCTTCCCCTTCTAGTGTATCCTTTTTCCAGGACAACATCCTTTCAGCAATGAAAGGAATAGTACTAAAGTACAGGTGTGACCATATCATTCCATTAATAAACTCCAATGACTTCCTATTACATCTAGAGTTAAATATGAACTCTTCTGCTTGGCTTTTAAAGTTCTTCACTATCTGGTTTCAACCTACCTTTCCAGCCTTATTTATATAATCAATCATTTTGATATACCTATCTGACAGGGTTGTGATAAGGATCAAATAAGATAATGCTTGGGTTGTAGTGAGGATCAAATAAGATAATACTTGTAAAAAGCATTTATCACAGTGCCTGGCATGTAGTAGGTATTATTCATTCATTTAATAAAGATTAAGTGCCTGCTATGTGCCAGGTACAGTGATAATTATTGGGAATACAAATAGAGACAAAAGATTGTCCCTGACCTCAAGGAACTTACAATCTAATGGGGGAAACAATATGAAAATAAATATATACAAAGCAAGCTTTGTCCAGATTAAATAGGAAAATATTTAAAGAGGGAAAGCATTGGAAAGAAGGAGGTTGGGGAGGGAAGGATTGTAGCTGAGAATTAAAGGAAGCCAGGGAGGTCAGTGGTCAGAGTGTATAAGGGAAAGCATTTTAGGCATGGAGGAGAGCCAGAGAAAATATCAAGAGATGAGAGATGGAATGTCTTGTTCATAAAACAGCCAAGAGGCCAGTGTCATTGGTTCAGAGAATATGTATCAGGAATTAAGGTGTAAGAAACCTGGAAATGTAGGATTTTGAAGGGCTTTGAATGCAAGCAAAGAATTTTACATTTGCTTCTGGAGGCAATAGGAAGCAACTGGACTTTATTGAGGAGGATTATATGATCAGTTCTACATCTTAGGAAAATCATGTCATTTCCTGAATGAAGAATGCATTGGAGTGGGGAGAGACTCAAAGCAGGCAGACTCACCAGCAGGTTGTTGTAGTAATAGAGGCATGAGGTGATGAGGGTCTGCACTTGAGTAGTGTTAGTGCTACAGGAGAGAAAGTGACATATTTGATAAATAATACAGAGGTGAAATCAATAGGTCTTTGCAACAGCTTAAATCTAAGGGGTGAGATATAGTGAGGAATCTAGGATGACTCCTAAATTGTGAGCCTGAGGGTCTGGGAGGATGATATTATTCACTGCAATAACAGGGAAGATAAGAAGGGTTAGAAGGCTTCTGGAGACAGATAATGAGTTCTATTTTCAAACATACTTAGTTTAAGATATCTATTGGACATCCAGCTTGAGATTTCTGAAAGGCAGCTAGAGATGTAAGATTGGTCAGTAGAGTGTGGGGCAGTAAAGGCTGATTTGAGAATCATCAGCATGATCTAGAGGAGTACCAACAAAGGTATCAGGGAAGAAGAGGTCCGATAGTAGGAAAACCAAGAGAGAATGGTGTCTGGAAAGCATTGAGAAAAGATAGTATCAAGGAGAAAAGAGAGGTCAGCAGTGTCAAAGGCTGTAGAGAGATGAAAGAAAATGAGGATTGAGAAAAGGCCATTGGATTTAGCAACTAAGAAATCATTAATAACTTTGGAGAGAGCTATGTCAGTGGAATAAAGCCAGATTTTAGAGGGTTAAGAAGAGAGTGAGAAGAGAGAAAGGGAGGCATCTATTGTAGGCAGCCTTTTCAAGGATTTTAGCTACAAAGAGTAGGAGAGAAATAGGACAATAGTTAGTAGGAATGGAAGGATCAAATGAGAGTTATTCCCTTTTCTCACAAACTCAGCAGTTAACCTAATCATACTATGTTCTAGCTGTTCCTTACATAAGATATTCCATCTTCTATCTCTAAACCTTCACACAGGCTGTTGTTACTCATACCTGGAATGTATTTCTTCATCATCTCTACTTCTTAGAATCTCTAGTATCCCTTAAAACTCTTCTGAAACTATACCTTTTATACTTCTAAAGGTGCTACCTTTATGAACTACTCTAACCCTCCCCAGGTGCTGCCTTTCCTCCCATTGCTTTGTTCTTATTTTGTTTTGAACAAATTTTTAGGTAGTTAAATGTATAAATGCTGTCTCTCTCAATAGAACATAAACTCTTTAAAGGCAAAGACTTATTTTTGTCTTATTATTTTTATAAATTATTTTTGTCTTAGTTTTCCATTCCTGGCACTTAGTACAGTGTGTGGCACATAGTAGATGCTTAATAAATGCCTATTGATTGAATGATGTGCCTTCAATTACTACATATCTGGCTGCTTTGCTACCTCCCAACTCCTTTCATTTTAAGGTGGATGCATTGAGCAAATAGAGTAGGCCAGACTTGACATAGGTCTGGATGGAATATTAGGCATGAGATTGGAATGAAATGAGACATTTATAGTCTAACTTGCAATTAACAAAAGGTTTACAAAGCTGGGCCCAATCAATCAATCAATCAATAAGAGCAGGACAGGATTTTCACTGTAAATACATTCGACTCAAATGAACATAGAGGGTCATGCTCAAGGTCTGAAGCCTCAAAGAGCAACCTCTCATTCATTGTATGATGTCTTTTCTACTCAGATGATTCAGAAATCATGCCAAGAGCTCAAATCTTAGACCTGTGAACCCAGTCGGTCAAGACAGTTTCAGTATCTGCAAAGAAAAAACTAGCCTAATTTGTATGATGGAACCTTAGGAAAAGTAGCCCAGACCACATTGTGGGGGACTTTGATAGTCTACCCACCATAGGCATTAATACTGAAAGCAAGTATGCCCCATCCAAATTTTTCTGTTACATTGATATTGCTTTTCCATAGCTTTGGTTCCACTTGCAGATTCAGAGTACAATTCCAGAGTTCAAGGCCAAAAGATGCTTAAGAATAGCTGACTTCTTGTGCAGATTTCTTTCTGTAATGTTTAAGTATTGATCTGAGACTTTGCCTCCCAGTCAGGTAAACTCATTTATGTTTCTTCAAAGGAAGACTTATAAGAATTACACTCTTTAGGATGTGACTGAGACAAAATGGATGATTTTCATTGACACTAGAGTTAGTTTATTGATTGGAGAATGCAGTATCCATACTGGGGAAATGTTTAAAGTGCTACTGGCTCATCCTAGGTGATGTCTGAGTTTCGTTATGAGGAAGATTAGATTAGGTATTGATTATGTATTGATTAGGAAGTACATAGCAGGAAGGAGCTGGAGCTGGGAATTCCAGGTTGGAATGAAGGAGGAGGAAGAGGCGACTTGACCCTGAGTGAGGACTCCATTAGGTGTGGGCAAAAAACTGTTGCCAGCCTGGGAGACCTCAGAGCAAAGGACACCCTGCTTCCTGATTTCCCCTGGGATCCTGAGTGTGGCATCTAGCAAAAGGACAAAATCTACAGAGCCACGGGAGGAAGTGAAGTTTGAGAACTGGTGGACAGTGCTTCAA
The DNA here is from genome assembly GCF_016433145.1 of Gracilinanus agilis. Classification (NCBI taxonomy): domain Eukaryota; kingdom Metazoa; phylum Chordata; class Mammalia; order Didelphimorphia; family Didelphidae; genus Gracilinanus; species Gracilinanus agilis. Next base: position 302,727,641 of record NC_058130.1, on the reverse strand, counting down.
GCAAAACCTTCTCTACTTGGTTCCTGAGACAACTTTAGCTCCTGGCATCCAGAGATCATCAGTGGATTGCAGTGAGAATCCTAAAGCCACAAAGCCCTAGCTGTACTCAAGCCTGGCAGGTTCCAGGTCTGAGGCAGAAACCCAGAGACTCCATTTACAGCTCCTTGGGCCCTGTTAGTTTAGATCACTTAGATTAGTGTAGTAGAATAAGTCCTTCCCTGTCCCTGTGGGTTTTGTTATTAGGTGTTAAGGTTTTAGAGTAGACATTCCTATCCCTCCTTTTGTTGTTCCTAATTAAACCCAGTTTCATCCTGTTACCTTGTCAGTTGAATTTAAGGCCTCTGGCCAGAGTGACAGTTGGCTGTTATTTTTTCAGTTGGGAGTGGCTTAGCTGTATAAGTCTTCAATGTTCAGTTTTAGTCTCTCTTAAATCCCAGAGTGTGTTCCCACAAACCCCTTAGTTAATTTATAATATCCCTGGTGACCCCATTACCTTACATATATTTTCCTACAGTTTCCAATATGTTTTTACTATGTTGATTTTTCAGTTGTTATGCCACACCAATATGGAAACTTAAGTTTTCCTACATGGCTTCTAGAACACAATAGACAAAAGATGTTTGGCCCCTTTTAATATTAGTTACATTTTTCTGGATTAAACTGCTTTTTGTTCATTTGCCAAGGTTAAGGAAAGAAAATGCCAGTTTAAGGAGTTCATAGATGTTGCTGCTGAGATAAATATATTAGTAAAGACAAAAATGTCACCTAAAGGATGGACCACTGACTTCATTTGGTTCTTTCTCTTGTATTCCAAATTGATTTTCATGGCAACCAGGGGGCATTATAGGGACTAAAAAAACCAGAAACTGAAACTGGCTATGCCAGTTCCTAACATTTACTTTTCAGTTTTGCTAAGCAAAGGAGCCATGATATTTTCAAAGGACCAATAACCAATATGTCAAATATGTCAATATGTCAAATACTGACAGGAATTTTTAACCCAAGTCAGATAGGAGGGTTCTAATCTCAGGATCATGGAACCTGAACCCCAAATGAGGAAAAGCTGTTCAAAAAAAGACTTTAAAATGTCTATTGGCTTTTTAGCTAGCTGGTTAGGTAGTGTCTGTTGGGGTTAGCATCACAAAAGTGCTAAAGATAGTCTTTGACTGTCAAACTGAAGAACTGGCAGGTTCCTTTCTATCTGGCAGAAGAGACCATGTAATAACTAAAGATTGGTAGGTATAGCAGAGAGCATTAGTAGCAGCATCAAGAAGAGCATAGCAAGAGAAGTTTCCCACTCATTAGAAAAAGCAATTCACCCAAAAACATCACCTTAGGACACTGACAACTTTTTAGTATTGGAAGTATGAGTTGCCCTAGATGTGCATGTGCTCTGACCATATCTGTTTTCTATGTGTATGGTTCCATATATTCCTTGCTCATGCATCTTTGTAAGTGTTGCCTCTCACACTGGCAGTGTGATATTCCATCTGAGGATATGCCCCTGTATGTACAAGGGAACTCTTTCTAATCATTTAAATTAGTATTCTGTTGAATTCAATTTAGTTAAAATATAGATTGTCTAAAACTTAAGAAATAAAAGACCTTTATTTCCAATTCACCTACAACTGTGCCTCCTGAAATCCTACCATTCTTTTAAGAAAGACTTAAAATATCATGTTTTTATTCATGTCAATTTTTAATTGCTTATCTACATTATATACTCATACTTTTTTCTCTTTGCCCTAAACTTCTCTGTCTATGAAGACAGTGTAATGAAAGAAAAGGAACATAATCAACATCATGGGTGGACAATTGAATGGATCTGCTTCCACTCTACTGCCTTTCTTTTTAGCCCCTCATCTTGCTCCAGTCATTGGCTCTTGCACTTTCTTTTTTCTTTCCTCTTGTTTTCCCTGTATGATTTACCATCTGTAGTTGTTTATTTTGCTTGTGACTAATTCCTCTTCAGCTCTACTCTTTTATTTATGAATTCACCCTTTTCATAACCACACAAGTCTCTTTATGTATCTAAGAGAGTATGTGCATATACGTAGCCCTCTTTTGAGATTCATAAGATATCTGCTTCACCAGCTCTTTCCTCTACATTTGCATACTTTTCTTCTCTCTCACCAAAAAAAAAAAAAGGTCCATATCCTTTACCTCATTTTATCCTTAGTGTATTTCTTTCCCCCTTCCTTTTCATTCCCCTATTGAAATCATCAAAACTGAACAAAAACATTTCTGGATTCTCTGTTTATATTAAATAATTCACTATGTGACCCTTAAAGACTTTCATTTTTGAAGGATCACTTATTTTGTCTACCCCTATTGAAATGTAAGTACCTCATTATTGTTTAGTACCTTCCAATAGCACAAATGTACTTTCCTTCAGTGATTTCTATATTTGTATATATTTGTAATTAAAATTTTTTTTTTCCCAGCTCTGGACTTTTCATCAGAAAATTGCCTACTCTTTTTAAAAGTTCATTTGTTCTCTGTGTAATTTTATACTTAGTCTTTCAGGTTAAAATATTCTTGGTTGTAAGCCTTTAACTTTTGCCTTCTGAAATATTACATTTTATTACTTTCTCTTCTTTACAGTAGTTACTGCCACTTCTTTGTGCTCCTAATGGTCATTATTCCAGTATTTTCCCTTAGAAGTACTGGGTTTTGGCTATGCCGTTTTGGAGATTAATTTTAGAAGGTGACTTGTGGTTTTAAAATTTGTACTTTTCCATGGTTTTCAATTATGATTTCTTAAAATATGGTAACCAGTATTTTTATCATGATTATCAGGTAGTATGATGATTTTCAAATCATCTTTCATTGACCTATTTTCAAGATTGGGTGTTTTTGATAGTAGATTTTTCATTTTTTCTTCTATTTTTTCAAGTCTTTAAATTTTGTTCTAATATATCTTACTATCTAATGGAGTCATTGAGTTTTGTTTTGTGTATTCTAATTTTCGGGAAATCTTTTACTTTCATTCCAGGCTACTTACACTCCATCTAATTCTTTGTTTCAGAGAACTTATTTGTAACCATTAAAAAAATCTGTTACTTTATTTCTTTCCAGTAGTTGTGCAGTACTTGTAACAAAGCCATTTCCCCACTCTGATACAGAGCGTTAGTTTCTTCTTATAGATTCAACTTGTATATCTTTTGACTCTTACCATTTTGTCATAGTGTTTGGAGTCTTTTTTTATTGACATATCTCTAACTAGGTTTTAGGACCAGTGTCAGATTGTTTCCCTTCTCACACTCTGAGAAGGTACTAAGCAGGTCCTATTTGGTTCTATTCTCTAGTTTTCAGACTTCTGTTCACTTATATCTTCTCTGATGTGCCTCAGTTCTCAGTGCTGGCAGGTTTTAAGTGTCCTCAATTAGAGTTCTATGGTCAGGCTGTTCCCTGATCAATGTTTTGCTGTCATTTTTGTCCTACAGGCCCTCTGTAGCATGTACCATGTAGTATATAGACTTCCATTCTCTCTCTGTGCTCTCTCAATGGTTCTCCCCACTGCAGACATTGCTGCTCCAGAATCCAGATACTGAGGCTGCCTGGGTTTCCAGGATATTCGTCTTTTTGAATTAGCTTTCCTAGCAGAATGCTTTTTCTTGTGCCTTTGGCTTGATTTTTGTGCAGTCCTGGGCTGGTATAGGGAGTTTGCTGAGGTTTACCTTTAGATTTCTTAATCATTATTCAAGTTAATTCCTTTTTTTAGATCATTATTTGACTCCTTTCCATATGTGAGAGATCTGGGATCATCTACAGCCTTTCACATTGCCATCTTCACTGAAAATCCTTAAGGCCTTACACAAATAATGATTACATCACATAATGTATGATAACTGCATTAAAGAGGCACAGAGTTCTCTGACAGTGCTAAGGAAGGAGATCTCACAGCTGAGGTCATCTGGAAAGTCTTTGTGGAGGAAATGCTTTTTGTGCAGGACCTTAAAGGATAGGCAGGTTTTCAAAAGGTGAAAATCAAATGAAAGGATATTGTAGGTTGAGGAATGAGAATTAGCAAAGATATGTAAAAGGGACATGGCAAATGCATATAGCATATGAAGAGGATTTGTGGGAGAGAATTCTGGATAGGACGATTAGAACCAGATTACTGAGTGCCTTGAGAGGCAGACAAGGGGAGTTTTGAAGAACTTGTCTATAGAATGTGTTGGTGCATTGGAAATATGGTAATTTTTTTCAGAAAATTCTTTAAGGTGAATTCCCATGCCTGGAACTCTCCCCCTTCTCATCTCTTTTCTGGACCCCCCTTCTACTGTCTTCTTTCTGGTGATTATTTCTAATTTATTTTACATATAACCTATTCGTACACAGTGGTTTATGTTATTACCTCCATTAGACCTTGAGCTTCTTGAGAACAGGGACTGTCTTTTAAGTTTCTTTGTATCTCCAGGACTTATCCAGTGTCTGGACAAAGTAGGCACTTAATAAATGTTTAGTGACCACTAATTAGCACATAATGAAACATTATGATCATGATATACATTATAAGAAAAAGTAAAATGGATTTTTTAAATAATACATTTGAAGATAATTAAAACCAAATAAATCTGTTAAAATAGAATGTGACAAGCATATAGCTAAAGTTAGAAACACTTTCAGAGAATTCCTAGGGAAATATGAAAATAATTTGATAAGCATTTTAAGAGTTACTGTCTCAAAATATATTCACCTTAAAGAATTTTCTGGAAAAATTACCATCTTAGCTCATCCAAATAAGATTCAGTCTTTGGAAAAAGCAACTGAGGATGCCAGTGAGAATTTAATATGCTGTGAGAGATAAGAGAGTTTCATGCTAGTATTTCTAAAAGCAAAATGTCTATAAAACATGACTGCCAGAAAATTACTGGTTACAGAACCTCATGAGAAAGACAATTCATTCTTACCGCATTGAAATATGCTTTCACTTTGATTGTATTAATGCAGTTCAGTCTGGCTTTTTAATGACTATTTTTAATTCTCTTAGAGAAGACACACAGTACATTAAAAAGTAGGTCATGCTGTGCTTAGATTTCTCTTTCTGGTTTGATGTGTGCTTGCATAGTGAATTGTGTATTGAATGCCCTTGGAATAAAAAAAAATGGGCGACTCACATCTGCATTAAGCCTCAAAAATATAGCAAATATGTGTTGGGTAGTGAGTTGTTATAGTGATAAGTATATTGCTGCAGTGACTTGACTTTAATTTTTACACAAAACACTTGTCTTTGGGACAATTTGTCTTTGTTATCAGACTGCTAATTGAGATCTTTCTATGGGAACCCCTAAAGAGGAAAACATAAGACTCTTGGGACAGGGAATGGCAATGGTAGAGGAAGGTAGGTAATTTTAGAAGAACTAAGCTCTCAAATGCTTCTGTATCCCCTTTTTAAAGGTTCTTGACCCTTTTTTGTTGGTTTATTTGAAGCAATCTCTAAAGCAATCCAAAAATTAATAATATGACAGTAACCTATGAGATCTAATTTGTATTCATCTTCTAAAAAATAATGGCAATTCATAGCAATTTCTGTGAGGGTTCTGTGAACATGATCAGGGGGACCAGATTTCCAGAACATTTTAGCATTCAAAAAGGTAGTTTTGAGCACAATAAGACAAATAACTGAAAAATAAGATGGTCGAGCAAAAACAAGACATCTAACCATCTTCATCTTTATATGGCTTATATGAAAGACATCATTTGTGAAATTGAATAAATACCTATAGTGAATTGGGTACAATAGATTCTGTTCCTGTTTTAAGATAAAAAAAGGAAATAGCTCATAATAAAACAGAGTTAAGATTTTGCCTCTTATTTTCAAGCATCACAATTTTTCTATCTTATCTGACCTCGCTGGCTTCCTTTATGTCCCAGCTAAAATTCTATCTTCTATAGGAAGTCTCCCCCCACAGATTGTGGATATTTGTTTTTCTTCTAAGATGAAATAACTGGCTTATGGTCTTGAAGTACAGGCTTGTAGCTGTCCTATAAGAGGAGGCAAAGGGCTTGAGGAATAAGAATTACTCTTCCTTCTCCAGAGTATCAGGAAGAATGAAGTTTTCTTTTAAAAACTGGAAGTTTAAAAACCGAGACAAAAAATAAAAAGAAGAAAAAGAAAAAAGCACGCATAATAACTTTCTATGTTCAACAGGCTGCCTCCTTCTTAGCTACTCCCCATTTTTCTTGTCTCCAATACTCTTTCCCCCAATCTTTGTTTCATATTAGTTATCTTCTAGAATAGATCAGAATTTTTTAGTTTCTTCAATCATTAATATTTGCCTGTGACCTCAGGGTTGGGAAACCAATCAGTTCGACCTGAGTAGAACCCCTCCAATACCTATAAAAAATAAAAATAAGAAAACAAAACAAAACAAAACATACCTGAACTCTTTTTTTTTTGTTTTATCAAATGCTTACATTATATTCTGTAAAGGACAACAGTCAATACATTCACTAAATAGTGTAAAGAGATTACATTCTCCCACACTGACATGAACACACACATACATTCTCTAAACATAAACACAGCTTAAATTCACAAATACCTCTTTCGCTTTAAGACTAAAGTTCTATTAAAAATCACAATGGGAATTTAGTTATTTGATGCAACCACTAATCTAGTATTTTTTTCCAACAAAACCCAAGTATTTATATCACAGAACCCAGGTTATAGTCAGTAGACCTGCATTAATATACAACTGAACATTACACCAAAAAAGGTACTGAATACAAAATTTCTCTTAATTTTGGTGGCTCTCAATTTCATGGCACATTACAAAATTTTTTTTTGTAAAAACAGGTTTTAAATATTAGAAAGAAATGGTAAAAAATTTATTTAATAAAACTATTGAGTTTTCATGTAGGGCTGAAGCACTTAAAACTGACCCCAACCGTCAAAACGGACAGTTAAACATTTACAAGTATTAGCTTCAATTACAAGGGAACTAGACTGAACTCTTCTGATGCTAGAGCTTCCATGGCTTTTGAACTGAACAAACTGCTTCAAAATAAGGACCCAGGAATCTTGGTTCTCTACCTACCATAGCTTAAAGGCCATTGTGCCCTAGGTTCCCTGGGAACTTTGTTTTTATCCCTTTTGAGTCCTATTTTAGGGTATTAGTTTCTGCCTCAGTGTGAAGTAGGAGTGGAAGAACTGCCTTAGATTGGATGCTTGTGTTTATGGTGTTTCTAGACTTGATTGGCCCTGCATTCCTGGATAAAGCCAATTTGATCATAATATCTAATCTTTGTGGAATTTAACATGTTGTGGTATCCTTGCTAATAGTCTTCAAGTTTTTATGTCAATATTTGTTAGGGATATTGAACCATAGTTTTTTTCCCCTTCTATGTTGACTCTTCTTAGTTTAGACATCACTTACTACCATGGTTACTACAATAGTTATATTACAGAATTCTTTAGATTCTCTTTTCCTATTTTTGCAAATAGTGTGTGTGATATTTGATTTAATTATTCTTTGACTATTTTAGAGAATTCACTTGTAACTCCATCTGGTCCTGATGGCTTTTTTTCCTTTGGGAGTTAATTTATGGTTTGATCAGTTTCTTCTTCTGAGATTGGATTGTTTAAATTATCATTTATTTCTCTGTTAATCTAGATATTTTACATATTTATAACTATTCAGCCATTTCACTAAGATGATTGGTTTTATTTGCATATATTTAGGCAAAATAATTAGCTCTCTTTTGATTTGTTTTCCTAGTCAGTTTTTAAAAAATATGAGATCTTATATTTTATTTTTTTTCTCATTCTTTTGACTGTTTTAATATTTTTTTGTATCATGGATAAACTTATAATGGGTTCATTCTAATTTTCTGGGAGTCTGTTACTTGGGTAAAGTTTTATCCCTTTTGTGGTTAACTGCTAATTCTCTTTTCAAGTTTTTCCTTTAAAACTCTCATTTCCTTTCCAATACTTAATTTTATCAATCTAATTTAACTTATGATTTTCTTTTTTAAACTTTCTAGAAAATTGTTGCTTCATTTCTTCTAGTAATTCTAATAGATTGTGTGACCAAGTTGTGTTTTCTTTGAAACTTTCACTTCTATGTGTTTGGGAGTTATTATCTTCTTCAAATTTTTGTCTAGGGCATTCCTGGCAACATAACAGCTCTTTATTTTTCTCCTGTTTACTAATTATTCCAGTTTTATTTCCTAGATTGAGACTTTTGTTTTAGGACCTGTATACTTTTTGTAAGGGTGCCAAATACAACTGAGGAATATGTATATTCCTTTTAAATCATCCAATTCAATCTTTCAGTAATTAGCTGGACTACTGTGGCATTGTATGATCCTATTTTATTTGGTGTCCTCTCACTATGTTCTTTGTGTATTGAGTATTCAGTTCTTCAAAGGATCACAGCAGTGGTTTGATCCAAAGAAAGGAGTGGTTTGTAAACTCTAACTGTTCTTTGTGGTCAGAATAAATGCATGGTCTATTCACATTCGTTCTGGCATTTCCAGGAAACAGAATCAATTTTGTGTTGAGACAACACAGTTGCAGACTTGTCCCTGAGTGGCACTCTAGTAAATAACTGTTGGTCCCAATTCTTGTCCACTAGCTTAAAGGCTCCTGAGATCCAAAGATCAAAATGAGTTTTGGCCTAATCCTCTTCTGGAACTGAGACTACATCTCCAAACCATTTCTGCTGTGATGGTGATCTAACTCTTCAATGGATGGACCCTGTGTTGGGTCCATGATCTGCTTCTGAGAGACTCTGGAATTCTGGCCTAACCGTTTTTAGAACCCTGGACCTTGAGCCCTGGATCTGACCTCTTTAGATTGGGGAGACCTTAAATTGTTAAACTGTGTCCATTACTTGCTCTGGGTTTCCCAGCTACTGGCCAAGCTCAGATCTTAGCCTTGTGCTGAGTTCCCCAACACTGCTGGTCTCATGCTGTTGTCTGGATGGCTGTTAACTATGATTGGTGATCCTGCCTTGTCCCTGTTCAGAATCCTGAAGGATCAGCATTCTTTCTAGGAGACTCCTTTCTTCCGGCCTGGGCTCAGGTCTGAGTCCCTAATCAAGCCTCATTCTATCCATAGTTCCTGGTCCCTTGGTTATGGGGCAAATTTGTGATCTTGGGCTAGAAAGATGCCCCATTGTTGTTTCTCCATTTCCATATTTCCCCATCTTTGCCTTATCTGGTGGTCTTCTCAAACCTTTGTGGAGGAAATTTGGCTACTGTACTTCTTCCTATTACTCCAACATCTTGGCTGGTATCCACAGATTCAAATGTAAACACCTTGAAATAAATGTAAAATGTATTCTTTATATTTCCTATCTAAATCTCAGAAATACCACCATTAGGGTTGTTTCCTGGGGTGATCATAGAAAAAGGAAAAGAACCTGTTTCTTCTAAAATATTTATAGCAGTTTTCTTTGGTAGCAAAAAAGCTGGAAATGGAGCGATTGTCCATCAGTTGGAGAATGGCTGAACAAGTTGTAGCAAATGATTATAATGGAGTAATACTCTTCTATAAGAAACGATAAGCAGGGAAAAAAACCATGGGAAAATCTATATGAAATTATAAAGTAAAATGATCAGAACCAAGAAAACATATACAGCAACAGAAATATTGTTTGAAGAATAACTTGAGTATGTTCACCTTCAGAGAGAGAATTAAAAACAGAAATAAGCAAAACATAGTTTTATACTTTTTTTGGAGTCAAATGATGCTTTCTCTAGTGTGGGGAGTGGAAGAAGGGAGTGTAAGACATGGGAATTTAAATGTAAAACAAACATAAATAAAATTTTTTAAATCAGATAAATGAATGAAGATAAAATAAGAATATGTATGGAAAGTGGTTGACAAACCTTAGAGTGCTATGTAAGTGGGAGCTATTATTAATAAATGCTGAAGTGTTAGAATTAGCTTTTAGAAAAACAAACCTATACCTTGGTAACCCTAATAAATATTATAGGTGTGGGAGCTAAAATAAAAATTCAGACTCTTCTAAATAAGCTGAGAGATTTTACTTAAGAAAGTGACAGATTGCAACTCTCTCTAAGAAATGTGGAATAGAAAAGACCTTGAGGATAGATGGTCTGTCTTTAGCATCTACTTGAATGTGACATTGAATCATCTTATATAAAGATAATAACATATATACTATTTGTTGTCTAGGGCATGAGGACAATAATAGTCCAGGAAAGATCATGTTGACACACATTTCTTGTATACATAGAAATCTGAAAGGAAAAAGAGTAGATCAGTGCAACCTTATCTGATGCCCCATGCTGGCATGCCAGGTTTTGAAGGCTATATCAGTAGAGTCTTTGACAAGTCTTACTTGTAAGGGTTCCATGACCTCCAACTGCAAAGATTCTGGCATTAAAAAAAAAGACATTCTGAGGGAGTAGGAAATATCTCAGAAAGTGTTGTCAAGGATATAGTTGGCATTTTCAAATGGTATCTTTGGTGCCCAATTCCTTTCATGTATTATGTTCACCAGTCCAATTTATTGCATGGAACTAACTCCCTGGGATACAAACAGTCCAGGAAGACAGCACAGGCACTCTTACTTGCTTATGAACGTTGGCACAGATCTACATCTGGGCCTGGTCAAGCTTGTTAGTTGGGGCTTTGTTCTTTGCTGGGCTTAGCTGCCCACAAATTCTGGAATGCCCTGCTATGCCTTGACCCTTGGCAGTCTTTTGACCTTTTGAAGTTCACTAAGTCACAGCCTAGTCTATTCTGTCTTTATCTAACTAGTATAACTAATACTTCTTTATCTAAGACAGGAAAGATCTTCCAGAGTTCAAAATCTGACCTCTGACACACTAATTAGCTGTGTGACCCTCGGCAAGTCACTTAACACTGTTTGCCTCAGTTTCCTCATATAAAAAATGAGCTAGAGAAGGAAATGGCAAAACATCCCATTATTTCTGTCACAGAGAGTCAGAATAACAATTTGAGCACTAAGAGATTAAATGACTTGTCTGATTACATAGCCAGTATGTGTCAGAAGTAGGACTTGAATGCAGATCTTACTGGCTCTTGAGTCTAGCTCTCTTTTCACTACACTATGTTAACTTTCATGCAAAATAGGTTCATTTAACTTTTGTATGTAAGGATATTTGGGGAGGAATCTCCAACTTTTTAAAAATTAGGTTTTATTTATACCATTTGTTTTTTCTTCATCATAATTTCTTCTCTCCTTTCAGAAAACCATGTATTTAATGGATAACATTTTTGAAAAGAGAAATAAGGAATAAAAAGAAAAAAATCAGCATGATTTGATCAGTATATTGAAGCTTCTAGAGTGATATTTTTGATCATTCAATTAACATGTTATTTCATAAGGAAATATATTAATAATTTCATTCCATATTTGTATTTGCAGCCTTATTTATAATTGATACCTTTTTTGTTTGCATTAAAATGGTGACTGTTGGTTGATTGGTATTAGACTCTGATGAATCCTCTAATGGCTGGTGATACATTAAACCACTAACAATATGTAGGAAATGAAATTAGAGACATAATTCCGTTGTCCAAAACACTAATTAATATGTATATTTGTGTAGAGAGAGAAGGGAAATGGTGTGTTCAAACTTAATCACTTTTCTGACTCAACTCATTGTCTGAAATACTAGAAATTAGAGCATGTTTGAAGAATGAGTGAGCGAAGGACACATCAGCTCTACGTCTTTTTGACCTCTTTTGGTCTCTAGAGATAGAAATAAACTAACTGCCATTAGAGCACATTTATAGAGATATCTTCTCAGAATGCATACCACTTACCCACAAATAAATAATGACTTGGTGGCAACCTAAAAAAATCTTGAAAATAATAACAATTTGATTTGAAAGTTGCAGGTCTAACAAAGTCAATATCACTGGTTAAATGCACAATAATTTCAAATGCATTTCAATATGGAAGAAGTTACTATTGATTGACATAACCACTGGAGACACCAAAGTGCTTAATTGAGTACATAATATTTGAATACCCAAACCAAGAACAAAAGTTAATTGGCTGTCAGCATGTTCCATTATAATACCACCTTCTTATTTATTTATTTTGGTTTTTAAAAGTGTGCCTAGCATAGAAATACTTATGCACATACCTGCAAGGTGACCTTTATTACCGTAAATAGGATTTTGAATGATGAATTTGTGGTATGTATTTTGGCACTTCATTTGAAACTAATCAGGGTCATAAACAGTTGGGATGTTTAAAAAGAAGGTAAAAATGAGATTCCTCCAAAATTTTGAGGGTCTCATATATGAAATTCACTTCATCATTCATCCATTTTAAGCAACTGAACACTTATGCCATATATATACACATATATATATATATACACATACACACAACATATGTTATATATATATCATAATGATAGGTACTGGAGAGGTACAAAGAGAGTAAAGATGTGGCTTTTGCACATGTGGAGCTTTTATTTTAGGGGAATAAATACAATTTATATATAAACACGTAGTACAACATAATTACTATCATATAAAATAGAATATAATGACAGCATAAGAAAACTATGAAATGTCACGTGCAGTTGGAGAAAAGAAAGATCATTTTCGACTGGGGGAGTCAATGAAGTCAATGGGGAGAGGGTAGCAGTTAATTGTACCTACAAGGATCCATATCATTTCAAAAGGCAGAGATTTCATTGGGCAGAGTGGGAATGGGTACAGAGAAAGATGGAGAAGGATATGCTTCACTTAGAAAATGATTTGAACAAGGCAGTAAAGTGAAAAAGCACTGAATGAAGAATGGCAAATAATACAGTTTGGCTAGAACACCACCATCTATGAACTGTCAGGATGGAAAAGTAAGTGCCTGCTTGGAGGAAACTATTGTCTTCGTTGAAGTGGATAGAAATGATGGACTGAACTAGGGTAGCAGTAATGAAAATGAAAAAAAACAACAACACACAGGACCGATTCAAAGAGACCATGAAAACAAAACTGCTAAGGCTTGGTAAATAATTACAGGTGGAAGGTAAGGGAACTGAAAGAATCAAAAGTAACATACATTTGAACAGGGATGATTGACTAATGGGCTAAATGCTGGTGCCACTGACAATAAAAAATCAGAAGGGGTCAGTTTTTAGGTTTTATAGTACCAGCGTGCATAAAATGTATAATAGTATAATGCAGGCTGCAGAGTGCTCAGCTGATTCTTAGTCCACATGGAAGGAGGGTATGGAACATGATTCCAGAAAGGCTTGCCTGATGACATGTAATGGAAGAACTCTGTCACTCCTTGCTTAGAAGGGGCCATAGACATTCCATAGCTTGTTCTGGCTATGCAGTGAACCTCAATTTTCAAATTTGCTGAAGATGGCAAAAATTGTAAATAGGTAAGAGTGTAATAGGGGACTGGTGAGTTTGTTCAGAATATTTCAGAGATTCAATTCCCACATAGGAGATGCCGGGGAGCCTGCTTCTATAAAGACATGAAGCTGTGAGTAAAGTGGTCTTGCTCCCTAATTTGGAGAATTTGTAGATATTCTAGAACTGGTTCTGGTCTGCTAGCCATATGCTAAAGAGGCTGTCTGTTGACTGGCTAAATAGCAGGAACTGGAGAGCATTCAAAAAAGCACTAAAAGGGAAGGCAAGAGCTAGTCCTTAGTTCTGCTTGGATGTGGTCTACTAAAGAGGCAGGAACTTCAGAAAGCCTTTGGTGGGGAAAGAGACTTTAGAAGATCTTTATTTCCCCACAGTGACTGAAGACATCTGAATCTATGAGATTATGGATTGATGTTTTTTCTCTTTCTCCTACATCACACATCTGAAGTGAAGAAGTTTTGGAGGTAGCTACGACCTTGTGAATTTTGAAAGGTCATAATGGCAGACCACTAGAGATCTGAGAGCCAGAGCCCATGTGTCCAACTCATGTCTGTCTGGTACCCCAGAGAATAGTTCTGATTTGGAAACATGGAGAATGTGTTCAAAACACACCCTAGCCAGTTTACCTAGGATGGCCATTTTTTTTTTAAACAGCAGAAAAGTTGAGGGTGTTGAGGGTGGGGAGTGGAGTGAAAGCAGGAGAGAGAAAGATTGGGCAATAAGCTCAGCCTTTATGAACATATGCAATGTGTCCAGCTGATGCAATTGCCATATGGATTTAGGAGCATAAACAGATGCGCTGCAACTGGTTTCAGTTTCCTGACCATGTGGTGAAGAGATGGGCTGTTCATTGATTTCACATCTGGGATCAGCTATAGCATATCTGAGTATGTGGGTCCTTCCACTATACATTCTCTTGTTATCATGCTTTCCTGGAAACAGGTTCCCCAGCCTCTTCCACAGCATGCTATGCATGCTCACCAGTCCCTTGTCACAGCAGACAACAGAACAAAGCAGTCTAGCAGGCAGTGGAAAATGTGCCCTTAGACCTCTTCTCCTCACCGTCCCCCTCCCTTGATTCCAGCTGGTCATCTCATCCATTTCTCTAAGCAGGAAACCTCTCTTGCTGTATTTCCTACTTTACCTTGGAAGAGAATGGGTTAGAGGGCAGGAATCATGAGTCCTGGGCCTTTTTGTTTTCAGAAGGTCTCAGTCATTTGGATTCTTTTTGGGAAGGCAGAGTATATCCATCTCAGCAAATATACTATGAATTTGGAGACATAGAGGGAATGACTAGGCAGAGTCATACATATGATTGGCCATGCCAGTCACATAGAACAGATAGATTCTGTGCTTAGGTTGACATATTTGAGAATGGCTACCTCAACCATCATTCTCTAAACTTTTACCTGCTCTACCCAGGACAGTATGAGAGCTGAGATAGATTCTAAGGTGTCAAGATTATAAATTGCTTAGTGAGTTTGGGGATTAAGTATTAGACCTAAATTTAAGAATACCTGGATTCAAATTCAACCTCAGGCATTTACCAGCTATGTGACCCTGGATGAGTCACTTAACCTCTGTCTGCCTCAGTTTCCTTAATAGTAAAATGTAGGTAATGATAGCACCTACCTCTCAGGATTGCTGTGAAGATCACATGGTATATTTGTAAAGCACTTAGCATGGTAGTAGTAGGTGTTAACAAATGCTTATTCCCTTCCTCTTCTTCCCTCTCCTTCAATGGATTTTTGTCAATGCATACAACAATCTAGATGATGATCTGGACAAATTCTCTTCAGGGAACCCCATAAAACCATCAAGCATTTCAAATGAAGTGCTAAACTCACTGGATGATAGAATAAACAGTCTAGCTAAAAAAGAAATCAAACTCAGGTAAACCCCAGACATGTAAGGGGCTTTAAAAAAGAAAAAATAATACTCATAGTTGATCGGATTATTTCTCTTACCCCTTAGGATAGGTTTCCAAGATATCTCCTAAGACTCAGGGGTTACCCCATCCCACAAGGGATTTTACCTGTGGCTTAGATGGACTAATTTTAGTCCTGGGGGGCCCCTCCACTGCAATGTCTCCTAGTTTCTTTTAGAAACAAAAAGCAATTCCTTTAGTGTCAACATTTTAACAGTGCTGTCATGTGGTTTTTTTTTTTACATTTATTAATATACATTTTTAACATGGTTACCTGATTCATACTCTTCTTATCCCCTTCACCCCCCCCCCCCCCCTCCCCCCACCCATGGCCGATGTGCATTTCCACTAGTTTTGTCATGTGTCCTTGATCAAGACCAATTTCCAAATTGTTGGTAGTTGCATTGGTGTGGTAGTTTCGAGTCCACACCCTCAATCACGTCCACCCCGACCCATGCGTTCAAGCAGTTGTTTTTCTTATATGTTTCCTCTCCTGCAGTTGTTCCTCTGAATGTGGGTAGCATCTTTACCATAAATCCCTCGGAATTGTCCTGGGTCATTGTATTGCTGCTGGTACAGAGGTCCATTACATTCAATTGTCATGTGGTTTTGTAGAATGGATCATGAAAATTTTTGAAGAATTCAAATGAGTATCACACAGAGGGCAATGGGGTAGAGCAGAGTGGGTATGACTTGGCTACAATATAGAACCAAGGAAGAACTTCAAAGAAGAAAGTAGTAATAGTTGTATTAGGGAAATTTATAATAAGAAGGGAATTTGAGCTGCTCACATAATGAGAGTGACTATAAGGGATAACACTTGGTTAGCCAAGTGCTCTACTGGTATCCTTGCAATTGCAGGAGAAATCAAGGGAGGTTTCCAGCATGTTGATTGGTCCCTCCTGAGGTAAAGTTATGGAAGGACATGGACAAGAGTTGTTGGGCAGATGTGGACGTGTTAGACTTTAGTAAGAAAAGAGTTGGGCATTCAATGCCTCTCCCCAGTGCCTTATGATAAAATCTCAACAAAGTTGATATGACTCAATTCTTAATGGCCTCCTAGGTGCCCTCTATCCCCTCAGTGCAGTTCTTAGACAATCCAAACAAAAAATAAAACTTTTGTGAAGGCCCAGGCCCCACCATAGTTGGTAAGCCTGGAAATTAGTCACCCACCAAATGCAAAGTTACACAAATTCAATAAGTAAACATTTTTTAAAAGTTCTTCTCTCTTTTAACTATTCGCTGCCCCCAGTAAGCCAACTAGAATGCATTTGTTGCGTCTTCCCTCCTGTGGCAAAATAAGGATATCAGGGTCCATGAATATATTCTGGACAAGGTTATCTTAGATCAAGAACAAACTGCATTCCTTATTCATTTAATCTTTAACTAAATGCATAATCTTAAAATAGAGAATTGGAGTCACAAAGGCCTGGGAATATGTCCCACCTCTGACATAATGAGCGTATACGCCAGTCACTTGACCTCTAAGTGTCCTGTTAATAACCCTCTAAAAGTATAAGTTACAGGTAGTTACCAACCTGCATTTATGGAATAAGTTTATACACTGGCAATTCCCAATACCCATGAAATCTTGAATGAAGTCTTGGCCATTGTAAAAGTTATTTGTGGGGACAAACAATGGAAAATTCTCCCTCTTTGACTTCCTATTTCTCTAATTTCTATTTTACTTGATTGTCAGCAAGGCAGATTTTTTCCTTTCAGCTATAATATATTTCTGTGGTTTCATTTTATTAAATAAATTACAATGCCTGTCACTTGAAGCTCTTTGTATATCTCTTCTTATTTCTAGACATGCTGCTATTAAGGACAATTTTCTTTAAAGCCTAACTTTAAGCCTGAGTTATTTTTTCCTGGATTTCATTTTATTCTTCCTCTTTTTGACTTCAAAATCAACCATTTCTTTAGAATCACGTTAAAAAATAAAAACCACCTTACCCACACATTCATTGCATCAAATTCTGTTTTGCAAGGCTAAATTGGAAAGGAAGTGTTCAACCAAAAAAAAAAAAGGCAATTTCTTTCATTAACTTTAATGGATATGGGACTGTATCCACCCCACCCCCCACCCCCAATTTCCCAGGGGAAAGCAGAAACATGTCTGGTAGGAGCATCTGACAATAGAATGGGATAAGTACTTATCACCTTAGGTTTATGTTTGAATTTGTGGTTCTATTGTAGAAAAAGTGTGAAATGTATCACATGCAAATCTTCACAGTTGCTTTCTTAAGCAAATTCTCACTAAAAAATAATATCTTTACTGACTGTGAAACATTACCCTTTCCAAAAGTACTTTTTCCTTCAAAAAGGAAATATTGAAACACATGCCAGAGACTGTTGTGCTGCTGTTCGTGGGGATGAAGAGCTCAAGCCAGTGACTGAAGAGATCTAGATTATACTCCTAACTCTGTAACTAACATACCATAAGATCTTGGACAAGTACATCCATGGGTTTGTATTGGTATTCTCATTTGAACAATAGGTGTAAAAATCATGTTACAAAATCAGAGAATTGTGGACTCTAGTGAGGTATGTTGTATTCAAATTTTTAGAGTAAAGTTATTGCCATTGACAATATAATGTTACTTTTATATAATGATCACTTAAAAGTCTAGGGCAGAGATTCTTAACCTGGGATCTATGAACCTCTCTCTCTCTCTCTCTCTCTCTCTCTCTCTCTCTCTCTCTCTCTCTCTGTCTGTCTGTCTATGTCTCTCTCATACATGTTTATTTATATAAGATGGCATAAATATAGGATTACTTTAATGTAATCTTATATATTTTTATTAATTTTAAAACATTCTGAGAAAGAGCCCATAGACTTCATCAGGTTGCCAAAGGGACCTGTATCCAAAAAAAAGTCCTTTGGTTTAGCAGAATAATGATTCCTACTAAAATCTCTCTCTATGCTTTTGTTTCTTCTTGCTAATGAGTCTGGAACTTCCTAAAGTTACTTCCCTGAGGCTACCAGATTGGGGCTGGGGTAGGGAGAAATCAAGTTTGGCTAAGTCTGGTGAACAGTGAATGAATTCACAACTTTATATTCCAGATTCTCCTCTCAAAAACTCTATAATTCCCAAATAACTAGACTATTTCATCTGGCATTGGAATACCCAGTATCAAAGAGAACATAGAAAGAAAGCTCAAAAGGGAAAGAAACTGTGCTGGTTAGATCAGACCACTGGAAATGTCATGCTTTTTTTTGACCGCAAGAATAATCCCTGCTTAGACATGAGAGATGTAAGAATGAAAAATTTTGAGGCTGGTTGTAGCTTTACAATTTTATTAAATCAGAAGTAGGAGGAGGAGGAAGGAGATGGAAAAGTAGGTACTTAGCTGGCTAATCTGTGGCCACCATTGTGGACCTCCTTGCTACACTCCACCATGGGTCCAGTAAGCACCATCCAAAGCACACCCAAGACCCCCACTTCCTCCTAGCCTCATTATAAAGTCTTTTCTCTACTCACTAACTTTCACACATCACATCTCAGGAGCCAAAGATAGTTCTTTAATTTGCTTTGGAAATTGCTCTGCTGTCTAGCAATATTCTTGACTCCATTACTTCCTGTCTCACAACTCTTAACTTCCCTTGGTGGTGGCTTGTTTATCTCAATTTACTCACTGGTATTTGGCTTCCAGGTGATGTCAAGAGAGAGAAATTTACTTTAGACAGAGAGTCAATAGTCCATGTGTGGAGGGCTCAGAACCATGGAGGAAGAGGGAGGATGTCTCTGAGGGGTGCTGTCTCATCAAACTAGGTTAATCCTACACCATAGCCTTAAAACTTCTCTTGGTAGCTCAGCAGGCAATCAGTTGGTCTCATAGACTCTCTGAATAAAAGCATTAGAAAGTATCAATGTGTCAACATAAAGTTGCTAATGGAGACAATGCCTACACAAGCAGGCTCCAATTACTTTCCTCTTCCATCATCTTCTATCCAAAAGACTATAGGAAACAATTTTAGCTATCCTTATATAGTCCCTATTCTAAACATAGAGCCTATATTCTATAAACCATGCATTACTATCCAACTTGGGACTGCTGTGCCTCACAAGGCTAGGCTTCATAATAACTGATGGATAAAAAATACTGAATTGTATTTATGAGGTTTTTTTTTCAAACATTTATTAATATTCATTTTTAACATGGTTACATGATTCATGCTCCTCCTTTCCCCTTCGCCCCCCCGCACTCCCCCCACCCATGGCCGATGCACATTTACACTAGTTTTGTCATGTGTCCTTGATCTAGACCAATTTCCAAATTGTTGGTAGTTGCATTGGTGTAGTAGTTTCGAGTCCACACCCTCAATCATGTCCATCACGACCCATGCGTTCAAGCTGTTGTTTTTCTTATATGTTTCCTCTCCTGCAGTCCTTCCTTTGAATGTGGGTAGCATCTTTACCATAAATCCCTCAGAATTGTCCTGGGTCATTGTATTGCTGCTGGTACAGAGGTCCATTACATTCAATTTTACCACAGTATATCAGTCTCTGTGTACAATGCTCTTCTGGCTCTGCTCCTTTTGCTCTGCATCTGTTCCCGGAGGTCTCTCCAGTTCGCCTGGAACTCCTCCAGTTTATTATTCCTTTTAGCACAATAGTATTCCATCACCCACATATACCACAGTTTGTTCAACCATTCCCCAATTGAAGGACATACCCTCCTTTTCCAATTTGTTGCCACCACAAAAAGCGCAGCTATAAATATTTTCGTACAAGTCTGTTTATCTATGATCTCTTTGGGGTACAAACCCAGCAATGGTATGGCTGGATCAAAGGGCAGGCATTCTTTTATAGCCCTTTGAGCATGATTCCAAATTGCCAGCCAGAATGGCTGGATCAGTTCACAACTCCACCAGCAATGCATCAATGTCCCAATTTTGCCACATCCCCTCCAGCATTCATTACTCTCCCCTTCTTTCATTTTAGCCAATTTGCTAGGTGTGAGGTGATACCTCAGAGTTGTTTTGATTTGCATTTCTCTAATTATTAGAGATTTAGAACACTTTCTCATGTGCTTATTGATACTTTTGATTTCTTTACCTGAAAATTGCCTATTCATGTCTCTTGCCCATTTATCAATTGGGGAATGGCTTGATTTTTCATACAATTGCTTTAACTCCTTGTATATTTGAGTAATTAGACACCTGTCAGAGTTTTTCGTTATATTTTTTCCCAATTTGTTGTTTCCCTTCTGATTCTGACTACATTGTTTTTGTTTGTACAAAAACTTTTTAGTTTAATATAATCAAAACCATTTAATTTACATTTTGTAATTTTCTCTAACTCTTGCTTGGTTTTAAAGTCTTTCCTTTCCCACAGATCTGACAAGTATACTATTCTGTGTTCACTTAACTTGTTTATAGTTTCCCTCTTTATATTCAAGTCGTTCACCCATTCTGAATTTATGTTGGTGTAGGGTGTGAGATGTTGATCTAGACCTAATCTCTCCCATATTGTTTTCCAAATTTCCCAGCAGTTTTTGTAAAATAGTGCATTCATGTCCCAAAAGTTGGGCTCTTTGGGTTTATCATACACTGTCTTGCTGATGTCATTTA
>NC_058130.1:302676655-302701980 GCF_016433145.1 Gracilinanus agilis | reverse complement strand
TTAGTGAGAGCTGTTTCACCCCTTTATAGCATGGAAATGCCTCAATTCCACGTACCTTCCACGCTGTGCCCTGTTGTGGGGTTCCTCCGTTCATCGGGACTTGTTTTTATGTCCCCTTGAGGAGTTTTGTGTGTTTTGGTCAGGAGAGGTTAAGAGCTGCTTCTTACTCTGCCGCCATCTTAACCCGGAACCCTATTTATGAGGTTTTGATACAATTTTGTGTGGCTTGTCTTGCTTTAGTTTATTCATTACCGAATCAGAAGAAAGGGGATGTTAACATTATTCACATAGCATATAATTATTTTTTTAAGTGTAAAGAGATCAGGACTTCTGGGTTAAGATGGCTGCAGAATAGAAGTAGGGTTCTTACTCTCCTCACCACTGACCAATATATGACACCTCAAAACCACAAAAAAACCCAAGTCTAGATGAACAAAGGGACTCCACAATAGGGTGCAGCATTGAAGGTATGTGGGATTTAGGGATTCCCATGCTATAAGGGGGTGAAATAGATCCCACCAAAATGTGAGTTGATCAACCCTTCCCCACCACACTTATAGTGCCAGACTCATAGCCAGTGCCCCAGAATTAGGGTGAGTGTGGAGCAATCTAGGTTCTTGGCAGCTGACTAAGAACACCAGGACTTACCCCTGAGAGCAGCTAAACTTGAGACCCCAGGAGGTTGAAAAATGCTGACCTTGGGCACAGAGATTGAGCTGAGAGGGGAGGCACACAGTAGAAGCCATGGAGACTCGAAAAGTAGTCTCAGGCAAAAACTGCTCTGTAGTTCCATACACAGAAAATTTGCCCTCCTCAATCAGACTTCTGGCTGGGAAGGAAAAACCAGCATAGTGATGGCCAGCAATGCCCATGAAATACAACCTTTAACTACCAAAAAGAACAAGAG
Source organism: Gracilinanus agilis (assembly GCF_016433145.1). Taxonomy (NCBI): domain Eukaryota; kingdom Metazoa; phylum Chordata; class Mammalia; order Didelphimorphia; family Didelphidae; genus Gracilinanus; species Gracilinanus agilis. Next base: position 302,701,073 of record NC_058130.1, on the reverse strand, counting down.
AAAGGCACTGATCCTGGATAATTTTTATGGAGAAAAAAATCTAGACCACAGAGGAGACAGCAGAGGAGGACAAACAAGTAAACACATCGAAACCTTCCAAAAAAAATGGAAATTGGTCATGAGCTCCTGAAGAGTTCAAATCTAAGATCATGAGAAAGGTAGAAGAGATTTGGCAAGAAAAGTGGGAAAGAGTTAAAAAAGAAAATAACAGTTTAAAAGACAAAACTTCGAATTTGGAAATTGAGGCCCAGAAATCAAATGAAATGATAAGCAAATTGAAGACCAGAAATGACCTGTTGGAAGCCATGAAAAGCAAGATAGACCAGACCAAAAAGGAAAATCAAAAGATTATAACTGAAAACCAGTCTTTAAAGCCTAGAATTGGGCAAGTAGAAGCTAATGATCTCACAAGACAGTAATAATTAATAAAGCAAAGTCAAAAGACTGACAAAACAGAAAGAAAATGACTGACCAAGAAAACTGGACTAGAAGAGACAATTTGAGAATCATTTATCTATCAGAAACAAACAGGAATCTTGACATCATACTACAAGAAATTATCCAAGAAAACTGCCTTGATTTTCTTGAACAAGAGGGCAGAATAGACATTGAAAGAGTCATAGATCACCCTCTACATTAAATCCTCAAAAGACAACTCCCAGTATCAATTAGAGAAGAAAAAGAAATTGAAGGTATCAAAACAGGCAATTAGAAGACCAAGCTATCACTCTTTGCAGATGATATGATGATCTACTTAAAGAATCCTAGAGAATCAACTAAAACGCTAGTGGAAATAATCAGCAACTTTAGCAAAGTTGCAGGATACAAAATAAACTCACATAAATCATTAGCATTTCTATATATGTCCAACACATCTCAGCAGCAAGAGTTAGAAAGAGAAATTCCATTTAAAATCACCCTAGAAAATATAAAATACTTAGGAATCTATCTGCCAAGACAAACACAGGAATTATATGAACACAACTACTAAACACTTTGCACACAATTAAAACTAGATCTAAACAATTGGAAAAACATTAATTTTTCATGGATAGGATGAACTAACATAATACAAATGAGTATCCTACCCAAATTAATTTACTTATTCAGTGCCATACCTATCAAACTACCAAGATACTTTTTTTTACTGAATTAGAAAAAAACTATAACAAAGTTCACTTGGAAGAACAAAAGATCAAGAATATCAAGGGAAATAATGACAAAAAATGGGAAGGAAGTTGGCCTAGCATTACCATATCTTAAACTATAATATAAAGAAGCAGTCATCATAACAATATGGTACTGTTGAAGAGACAGAAGCAAGGATCAGTGTAATAGACTTGGGGTAAGTGATGTCAGCAAGACAGTCTATGATAAATCCAAAGAGTTTTTGGGTTTTGGGGTCAAAAATCCAGTATTTGAGAAAAACTGCTAGGAAAATTGGAAAACAATATGGGAGAGATTGGGTCTAGATCAACATCTCATATCCTACACCAAGATAAATTCAGAATGGGTGAATGTCTTGAATATAAAGAAGGAAACTATAAGTAAACTAGGTGAACACAGGATAGTATACTTGTCAGATCTTTGGGAAAGGAAAGATCTGAAAACCAAGCAAGAGTTAGAAAAAATTACAAAATGTAAAGTAAATAATTTTGATTATATTAAATTAAAATTTCTTGTACAAACAAAAACAATACAACCAAAATTAGAAGGGAAGCAACAAATTGGGAAAAAATCTTTATAACAAAAAACTCTTGGGGGCAGCTGGGTAGCTCAGTGGAGTGAGAGTCAGGCCTAGAGACAGGAGGTCCTAGGTTCAAACCCAGCCTCAGCCACTTCCCAGCTGTGTGACCCTGGGCAAGTCACTTGACTCCCATTGCCCACCCTTACCAATCTTCCACCTATGAGACAATACACCGAACTACAAGGGTTTAAAAAAATACTTAAAAAAAAAACTCTGGCAAAGGTCTAGGTCTAATTACTCAAACATATAAGGAGCTAAATTAATTGTAATTAAATTAAGCCATTCCCCACTTGAAAAATGGGCAAAGGACATGAATAGGCAAGAAATCAAAACTATCAATAAGCACATGAAAAAGTGTTCTAAATCTCTTATAATCAGAGAAATACAAATCAAAACAACTCTGAGGTACTACCTTACACCTAGCAGATTAGCTAACGATAGCAAAGGAAAGTAATAAATGTTGGAGGGGATGTGGCAAAATTGGGACATTAATGCATTGCTGGTGGAGTTGTGAATTGATCCAACCATTCTGGATGGCAATTTGGAACCATGCCCAAAGGGCTTTAAAAGACTGTCTGCCCCTTCTCCCAGCCATACCACCTTTGGGTTTATAGCCCAAAGAGACCATAAGGAAAAAGACTTGTACAAAAATATTTATAGCTGCGCTCTTTGTGGTGGCAAAAAATTTGAAAATGTGGGGATGTCCTTCAATTGCAGAATGGCTGAACCCAAATGGGAAATTTTATGAGAAAAAATTCTATCCACATTCAGAGGAAGAACTATGGGAGGAGAAACTCAGAAGGAAAACAACTGCTTGAACACGGTTTGATGGGGATATGATTGGGGATGCAGACTCTAAACTATCACCCTGGTGCAGTGATGGGCAAACTTTTTAAAGAGGGGGCCAAAGGAAAGGAAATGCTCATCTGTCAGTCTGTTTCTAAGGCAACTCTTTCGAAATCTCATTGTATTGTATCCTACTTATTGTATTCGTCAGGTTAGAAATAATGTCCTACAGCCAGATAGAACATTTCAGGGGGGCCACATTTGACCCACGGGCCATAGTTTGCCCATCACTGCCCTAGTGCAATTATTAATAATATGGAAATAGGTCTTGATCAATGATACATGTAAAACCCAGTGGAATTGCATGTTAGCTAAAGGGGGTGGGGGTGGTTGGAGGGGAGGGAAAGAAGATGAATCATATAACCATGGGAAAATATTCTAAATTAATTAATTAAATAAAAATTCAATTAAAAATTGTAAAAGGTAAATTGCCAATTTCCATTTTGTTATTTTTTTTACAGAAAATAAAGTTTTGCAAAATGTCCTAAGTTGGTTTTAAAATTCCTATAAAAATGGAATTAGTGCATGTACATATGCACATGTGGATATATATGTATACTTATATATGTGTGTGATTAATAATACTTTTAAAGCAAACACTTCTCAGGGGAATAGGATGAAATGAATGAAGGTAATGGCATGTAGAACAAAGAACTAAATACTTCTTGCCTATAGATAGTAAGAGTAAGTAGATTTCCTGGAACTTGGAACAGAAGGTAAAAGTTACAGAATCGAAGACTTAGGCTTGATGTAAATCAAAACTTGTTAACAATCAAACCCATCCATATCAAACTTATATCAGGCTGCCTTGGTCAGGACATTGAGTTCCCCCTCCTTAGAAATATTCAAGCAAAAGCTAAAGACTTGTTAAGTATATTGTATGTGTCTGTTGTGAGAATTCATGTAGAGATTTAGATTAGACTCGATGGCCTCTGAGCTTTTTTCTAACTTTGAGATTCTATAAAAGACTGTTACTTAAAAAAAAAAAAAGAGATTACATTATGCTATAAGAGATCCTGGATCACTAGGTGACACAGTGGAAATGGTGCCAGGCATGAATTCAGGAAGATCGAAGTTCAAATCCAGCCTCAGATGCTTACTCGCTGTGTGATCCTGGGCAATCCATTTAACCCTGTTTGCCTCAGTTTCCTCATCTATAAAATGAGAAGAGGAAATGGGAAACCACGCCAATACCTTTGTCAAGAAAACCCCAAATGGGGTCATAAAGAGTCAGACATGACTGAAAAATGACAATAGCAGTAACATCATAAAAGCTCTTTGATAGATTAGAAAACTGGAAAAAATTAATACATGTATTATTATTTTTAACCCTTACCTTCTGTCTTAGTATCAATTCTAAGGCAGAAGAATGGCAAAGGATAGGCAAACAAAGTCAAATGGTCTAGACTAGATTTGGACCCTAGTCCTCCCAATTCCAGGCTTGGCATTCCATCCTGTGAAATTTGGCTGCCCCTAATATATGTATTATAGTAAGGAAATTGTTAATCATAGATCTATAATTCCCAAGATCAATGCATGTTATATTGAATTCTGCTATAGCTGGTGCTATTATGTGAGGAATATATTTTTTAGACTGGACTTGGCCACATTTTCAGCTATATTAACAACAATAATATTGCTATTCAGGGACTTGATTTCAGTCTAGTATGAGGAGAAATGGTATTACTGGTAGTAGAGTCATTAGAAGTTTCTATGTATTTAAAATGTGACAAATAGGATGTCATAAAAGTCGTAGGGCAATTTTAAGCTATTATATTCTAGTATATTCTTAAGTTCTTACTTGTTTTGCCTCCCATTTCACATAAAGTTTTTGACCTTGGGACCCTGACTTTGTTTCATGGTTCTGTACAGTCCTACCTCTTCTAGAGGAATTCTAGCTTTTCATACTAAGAGGATCAATAAGGAATAGGTACAGCACCCTAAAGCAGCTTTAATCTTATGTTTAACCTTATGTGACACTACTGATGCCCTTTGAGATTTCCTGTTTGTAATTTTCTTCAAAGCTTTATAGCTGACTTATTCCAGGATGTAAGTATTTCAGGAGATAGATTTTACATGTTTAGTTAACAACATTTTTGATAGCTCTCATATTTGTCACAGAATCTGGAGATTTCCCCTACAACAATAGATCATAGTACATTTAACCAGTAGGGGCCCAGTTCTTATAATGAGTCTAATGCTGGATCAAAAAGAGTTTATTGTCATTATTGTAGTTTTTTCTGACTCAAGCAATAACCACTTAAAATTGATAGTAATTATGAAAAGAAAAAGACAAAATTCCACTGCAAGACAAAACAAAGTGCAAAATTTTTGAGTTTAGGGATTTTGACATTTTAAAACAAAACGGTAGTAATGTTAATATTGGCACACTATTAGAGAATGTTTTTCTGAAACCAATCACTCCCTATTTAACCATTTCCTCTAAGGATTTGCTTTTCAATACGGTGAAAGTTGACCAAAGGGATACTTCTATTTTTTATTTTTTATTTTTATTAAAACCCTTCCCTTCCATCTTGGAATCAATACTGTGTATTGGTTCCAAGGCAGAAGAGTGGTAAGGGCTAGGCAATGGGGGTCAAGTGACTTGCCCAGGGTCACACAGTTAGGAAGTGTCTGAGGCCAGATTTGAACCCAGGACCTCCCATCTCTGGGCCTGGCTCTCAATCCACTGAACCACCTAGCTGCCCTTGGAATACTTCTCTTAAATGGACTAAATAGATGAGTTCTCACTCTTAGTTTGATCTCTGAAAACAAGATATATTTTTCTCTTTAATCTTAATTTTAGGGAATCAGAATTCCTCCCTAAATCTGATTGTCTTCTATTCAAAGAAAACAGATTAAGGATTTCATCCAGGTGAGACCAAAGACATCAGATTAGGATACTCTAAAATATTTTTTTTCATAGTATTTTTTAACTCAGCCAAGTCCTTAGTGTTATTTGCTTCCCCAAAGATACTATAGATGGACAATGAGCTGGACTTAGATCGAATCATGAAGATGGATGGATTGCATTTGAGAAATAAATTTCAGTAATTCTAAACTATTTCTTAACTCAAAACAAACAACCCCAAAACAGTAATACCAGCAAAAACAAAGACCTAATGTTATCCAATCCAAGTGGTTTTGAATAGTTACCAAGCATAGAACATCATAATTTCCAGAGAATCAAAATTGTAAAAGATGCATTGGGCAACAGAGACACGCATGGTATGCAAAAGTAGGTTGAAGCATATTTTCAACAATGGCCTACATGCAAGAAGTAGCACAGAGATCTCATTGAAATAATGTATGTTCTGAAAAGGGGGTAGGCTAGTCTTTTCACAGGAATGAGGGATAATGGATGGACAAATGAGTTCTTCACTTGTCCCCATAAACTATATAAAAACACTCAGATAAAGGCACAGTGGATAGATATTGCTTAGAGGCTCTTTGACAGAATATGGACAAGGATTACAAATTGAAAAATCATGAATGGATGACAATAGGTACAGTTGGAAGGTATATCCACATAAATAAAGTCATGTGTCTATTGAAGACAAACTGCTGTCATGCTTAATAGTCTGTAGCATCTTTCAAATTTCATTAATGAAGTTGTTTTAGTTCAATGTCATTTGGTCCTGTATATATCTAATTAGCTCTGCTTTGTGGAGCATAACAACCCCAGAATTCACAGCTCTAAATATTTTAAAGAAAAACTCTCAGAGGAGAGGCTTTGTGTATAGGTGATTGGGATTGATTCATTGAGGATTCTGGGAAAAAAGAAGGCAGAAGGCAAGAGAGGTATGGAATACCAGAGGGGGTAAATGCATTATCCATACTGAGGGAGAGAGACATATGGCAGTATTATTACTCTGATCTTGCTTCTTCCCTAGTATTTGCATCCAGAAAGTCTAGGAAAATCACCAGTTGTGGAGGTATGCTGTAGGAAGTATGGCCCCTGCGCTGTGGGCTAAATGTGGCTTGAGTGAGATGGTCCTCTCAGAGATGGTCCCCCTCTTCCATGGCTCCTGGCAAGAGAAGAAGACCTTCGATGAAGTTGCTTCCTCTGATCTCGAAGAAGAAAGTCCTTCTTGGTCCCTTCATTCAGAAAATCATTGACTGCCTTACTTTCACTGTGATGATCAGCTTCCATTTTCATTGAATATTATTTTGTCCCCTGTTCTGATTCATATAAAACTATCTTCCCATGCTACCATGGTTATGTGATTTTGTGGGGAGTGCTGGGGTTGGGGAGGTAGATCTTGTTTAGAATGAATGCAAGAGAGCATCCAGTGTTTGGCTTAGCATAAGAAGCTGGCCTCTGGCTCAAGTGACAACATGGCACTTCACCAATAAGCTCCTTTATCCCATACCCAATATACAACTCTACAAGGCAGGATATGATTGCTATTAAACCATCCAAAGATATAAGCAGGTGAGATAAAACACCAGAGACATAATTTATAATGGAAACTGAATTCCCTCTAGGCAACCTGTATAAAAATATAATCCTTTTAATGAGCCTAGTAGCCAAGGACAAAAGTAACATTGATAAGAGAGACCAGCTCCTAGTCTCTCCTCTCCACCACTTTCTCAAATTATGACTCCCATGTATGCACTACACCCTGTGCCCCATGTGGGGACTTACCTCTATTAAGATGTATGCAGAATACACATAGTAATTCTGTATGTTACATCTATATGAAACTTATAGTACAGGTAGATCTAGAAAGTCATTTTACATGTATAAACTAAATAGCATTTACAAAAATTGCCCATAGCCTTATATAGCAACTTTTAATCTTATATTTGCTAAACAAATTCCTAAATTAAGAATGCTTTTAACTAAGTGATATGCCAGTTACTTTGCATTTACATCTAAGGTTTTCTGTGCAGCTTTGTAAGCTTCCCTTCATTCAAATGACAGGTCTTACAAATAAGGAGCCTTCATTTCTAAGTGCTGAAAATGTTTAAGAACATTTAAACTATGTCAGCAAAATGTAAGCAAGGCAGAGAGTAGTTGCATCAGTGCTTGGGTGATTAAAGAACAGCTTATATGTGTGGTCTCTTCACAAGTAGGCCCTAGATACAAACAAACAAACAAAATGCCAAATTTGGTTTTAGAATTTTTGATTTGCTCAGACTAAACAATAGTAATCTCAATGTCTAAGTCCCCTGGAACCTACTACTCCTTCTTTAACCATTCTTGTGGCTATGGTGTGCTTTTGTTTCCAGGATGAAGAAAATGGAAGACAATGATTATTGACTGCCACTGAAAGGAGAGGAGGGAGTAGGACTACATGAAGTTCAAAAGAAAGAACCAAATCGTAATAGTGTCCCTCTGATGAGAAGTCTTTGTGTATGGGGAAATATAGGAGTGAATTTGTGGAAGATTTTATGTAGAAAGGGTGTAAAAAGGATCTCTTTCAGTTTCTGGCATTGGCCAAGTTTGACTCTGGACAGTATAATCACATGCAACAGATGCTTAGTAGAGGAAATCTTATTTGTAACTGCCTCAGGACCTACCTGACTCTTTAAGTTGTATTCCTAAGGGCAGTAGACCCTAAAAGACTACTCTAATTAGAGTAGTTGAAATGTTTCTCCAGATATATGTAAGCAGTAAAATTACAAGATTCCCCTACAGGTTTTTATTTTACAGTCTCCATCAGATTCTCTTTACTGCTGGAAATGTGAATGAGTACCCATTGAATACAAATTCTTTTTCTACCACATTGCAGTTCTTGCTAAACTGATTCTCTGATGATTTGAACTCAGGTTCTCCATGGATTACAAGAGGTAATGATGAGGAACAGAAAGAAACACAGGAGAACAGTCCCGAAACACAGGAGAACAGTCCCTTATATCTGACTGTCAGAACCACAGAATGTCACATTCGGAAGGGACTTCAGAATATTTATTCACTAGATCCTAGTACCTGGACCTGGATGTGACAAGAACTCATCATATTTTCTTAAAGACCTTCAGTGGAGGGAAGCTACCATCTCTTCAGATAGTGTGTTCAGATAGTGTCTTCAGATAGTTTTGGACAGCTCTGACTGTAAGGAATTAACATCCACGTGGCATTCCTTCCATCATCTACACAAATTACCAATTAATTTCCTCCAATAGGACAACTAACTACCCTGACAGGCTAGAAACTCAAGACTTCTGGAATAGTAGTGTCTCCCAGACTACTGACTCTGCTGCTGGATTGTCCTCTGACACAGTTATCAGGGGAGCCACACCAACTACTGTTATCTCCATCATCCTTGCCAACACCAACCACTGACCAATTGCCATCAAAGGGCAGGTAAACCCAAGAATCCCAGGAACAGCAATACCCCCTGCCACTCCGGCATTTTCCTGGAAAATTTGTTCTTGTAAAGATTTGTCCTAGAAATTTCCTCTGCTAGCACTGTAGCCTCCAGAAAAGAAAAGAAAAGTTCTCACCACCAAGATCCTTGGCACAGTCAATTGTTTCTACATCAGAAAAAAGGCATGGTTTTATTAATGCAAATGAAACTAAAGAAGATGAATTATCATATATATTAATTACACTTGTACACTAATGATCACCAGCCCTTTCTATATTACCTACAGCTGCAATTGCTATATCCTGATTAAATTATGAGCTCCTCAGTTTGGAATTACATCCAAGGAGTTATAAAAATGGGTATGCCATTGCCAAGTCTCTTTCTCAAGGAGAGTAGGGAAAAACAAAACGAACCTATATAATCGAAAATATTTATAGCAGCTCTCTTTTTGGTGGCAAAGAATTAGAAATTGAGGTCAGATGTCCACCAATTTGGGAATGTTTAAACAAATTGTGGTATATGATTGTAACATGAGAAACAATGAGAAGGCTAATTTTAAAGAAAACTACATGGGAAAATGAACAGCAAAATGAATAGAGCCAAGAGAACCTAGTATATAACTACAGATTTAACACTTGAATAAATTGTGAATGTTACCTCCAAAAAATGAGGTAAGGAAGAAAATGGACCTTTGAATTGAGTATGGAATTTTCATTGTCACTCATTCCCCAAATGGGAATTTTTATCCTTGAATTTTTAAGACAATTAATCTATGTAAACCTTTAGTAAACCTTTCATTTACTACTCCATAAGACAATTCCTACATTAATAGAAATGAATATGCAAGAATCCTTCATTTTACCTTCTTTAGTTCCTTTGCCTTTTTGTTTTAATTAAAATTTTTTTCCAGATTACATGTCATAATTTTCAATAATTGTTTTCTGTTATTATATGTAATTGGTAAAAAGGAAATAATTTTTAAAAATTGTTTTCTGACATCTTGCAGTCCATCTCCCTCCCATCCTTTCTCTTACCCCAAGGTAGCAGGTAATATGATATAGGCTGAACATGTGTTATCTTACATACGTTTCCATGTTCATCGTGTCATGAAAGAAGACATATATCACTTACACTAGAGAAAAATTTGTGAAGTGAAGAATGGCATGCTTCAGTCTGCACTTCATCAGTTCTTTCTATAGCTTTTTTTTTTTTTTGGTCACGAGTACCTTGGAGTTGTCCTGAATCCTTGCAGTTTCTGATAGTAAAGTCATTCACAGTTTATTGCTTTTACTGTGTACAGTGTTCCTTTGGTTCTGGTCATTTGACTTTGCATCACTTTATGTCAGTTTTTCCAGGTTTTTTGGTGATCATCTTGTTCATTGTTCCTTTGCCTTTTAACTAGATTTTGTTTTGCTATAGTCACAGTTTACAGTGATCACATTCCTTAATTGCAGATAGCAGCTACCTAACTGCCATGGTGCTACTCCAGGTTGGAGTGGATCTACTTTAGAAACAAATAACCCTTTCCCTCTCTTCCCCTACCTTCCCACTTGCTTGCCAGGCCCTGCATCAGAAATTAAAGTAACTGGTTAACTTTTAATTTTTTTTATTTTTTAAAATTTAGAATATTTTCTCATGGCTACACGATTCCTGTTCTTTCCCTCTCCCCCAAACTTCCCTACCCCTCATAGCCAACATGCAATTCCACTGGGTTTTACAAGACCTCTTTCCATATTATTGATAGTTGCACTGGTTAACTTTTTAGATGACACCTCACATCTGCACGTTTCCAAGGCTGGAAGATTATGGGAGCCAGGTTTGCTTTACTCTTACTTGCTAAGTCCCAGGGCTTCTGTGCTGAGGACATAAGGAGAGAAACAATGGAACTGGTGAAATGTGAACTTACTAGGCATTTATAATTATCTGAACAATTGCAGAATCCTGGAAATAATGCATCTGGAAGAATTGCTATCACCATTTGAGTTGTTAATACTTCCACTAACAGATTGTACTGTGCTCGGGAACCTTCATAAAGTTCTTCTCAAAACTGCTCTGTGACTTGTAGTCCTAGAGAGTTGCCTGGAATACTAAAGCTTGGGCTAAAGATATCACCCGACTTGCCCTGGGTCACGTTGCCAGTGTGTGTCAGAAATAATCATTGAACCCAGGCTTCCTGATTTTGTGGCCTGCTCTTTGTCCAATATGCTGCATTACTTCTCCTAAAGTTTATTTGGGCAAAAAATATGAGTATTGTTCAGACTGTCCCCACAGAGAGCTTTTTTCACTATTTCAACTAAATTAGGTAGTAATTCAATTTATTTCTTTTATCTACATTCCTAGTTATCCGGATCAGCTGATAGATATTACAGTCATATCAATCCAGGCCTGGCAGCGATCCCTATTTTAACCTATAACCAAAGCATTTCAACAACAAATAAAGTTAATAATCTGTTTGTATGTCTCACTAGATGACATTGGCAAATAAGGTAGTCTGAACTGCCAAAGAACCTGTGTGAGCTTGTTCAAGAAACTTACTCTTCCATCCCTTTATATGGGTGGAAACTTTCTAGCAACTTAATGCCCTTCCCTGAAAAGTCATGGCTTTCTTCTTGAAGCCAGTGCAGGCTCCATTCCCAAGAGGATGAGACAAATGGTTTCTCTTCTTGCTTTCATTCCTATGTACTTCTATGACTTTTACCATTTCTCTCTCACTTTCTCTGTCTTCTCTATGGGTCTTTGATTCCTGGATTCATTTGCTAGGCTTATAAAAGAAAAATACTAGTTATCTCAACTTAGTCCTAATGGCATTAGCCTCTAGATCCAGCCCTTTTGGGGCAGCTGTGTGGCACGGTGGATAAAGTGCCCGTCCTGAAGTCAGGAACACTCATCTTCCTGAGTTCAAATCTAGCCGCAGAAACTGACTAGCTGTGTGACTTTGGGCAAGTCACTTAACCCTGTTTGCTTCAGTTTCCTCATCTACAAAATGAGCTGGAGAAGAACATGGAAAACCACTCCACTACCTTTGCTAGGAAAATTCCAAATGTGATCATAAAGAGTCAGACAAAATTAAATAACAAGTCCTTTTATTTTTAACTGCATCTCTCATTTTTAAAATGGCAATCCTTTTTCTCTCCATTTATCCCTTTTTTATCTCTAAATCTGAATAATAAGTAAACTATATCAGACAGCTAAGTTTATGTTGGTCAAAATTTTTTTGACATTGAGGCTTAATTAAGATAGGAATTAAGCAGTGGGGAGGGGGTAACAAAAGGACAAAAGCTTTCCAGACTTCGGCCATTTTATTTAAACATCTGGCAGGATTATATAGAAACAAGGAATAAATGAGTGAATACTTCAGGAAGTAAAGATAAAGCACTTCTCCCTCTTTCTGTTCTGTAGACGTGGATAATGGAAAGATGGTGTTGGCCTTTATCTCTCCCTATTATGAGTCCCTTGAACATCTTTTGATATTCAAGGCCAGTTAGAAAAGAAGTCCAGGGGCAGTTGGGTAGCTCAGTGAATTGAGAGCCAGGCCTAGAGATGGGAGGTCCTAGGTTCAAATCTGGCCTCAGACACTTCCCAGCTGTGTGACCCTGGGCAAGTCACTTGACCCCCATTGCCTAGCCCTTACCACTCTTCTGCCTTGGAGCCAATACACAGTATTGACTCCAAGATGGAAGGGAAGGTTTAAAAAAAGAAGAAGAGGAAGTCCATCACATTCAGTTTTGGAATTCATCCCTCAGTTCATGCTTCAAAATCTCAAATAAGACTTTTCTGAGCTCCAAATGGCTTTCAAATACTTGAAGTCAATTGGGTTCTCTGGTGGGGGTTTTGCTTGATGCTTAGTAATGATATTACAATATCCTATGTTTTATGAAGATATCCAAACAATCCCCATACACTCTGCTCAAGAGTACTATGGCTATTATCTCATTCAAGACAGCCTTTTCTAGCTTAACTCTGAGATAAGTTACCCAGGCTCGTTCAGTTCCAAATCAGTAAGTGGCCACATTTACTGTTGCATTTACCTGTGTTTTTCCATTTCTTCCAGAATGAGGAGAAAGGATGACTGATCCCTGAACAACTGATAACTGATTCCTGATTGAGAAAAGAGGCAATATGATCTATTCCAGATGGTTTCATTGTTCCATTAATCTATCAACAAATGCTTGAATTTCTCAAAATTCCTTATTTGAGCTCTGTATCATTTCCCCACCTCTTCTTAGTGTCATTGACATGAATTATCATTTGCAGTGGAGTACTTTCTATGCTGAAGGTCCTCTGTTGCTTTCTTCCCTCCCAAGATACTTTCCTTCAAAACAATCTATGACAACTTAAAAAAAATGCCTTATTTTGACAGTCTTTCACCACTCCTATTATAAATGGGTTGGGGACAATTTCGAATACTAAGGACATCTTCACACAATACTTCTCATATCAATATGATGAATAGCTGTGACTGATGAGAGCACTCACCATGTGAATTCTCTTCCTTTTTCTCTACTCTGCCATGCCTTGAAAACTCTTTCATTTATTCAGTTTCTACTTTTCATTTTCCATCAGAAATTCTGCTTGATTTTGACCCCCTTTAGGTATTTTCCCACAGAATAAGTGCCTCTCCAGAAATCTTGGAGGTTGCCTCAGCTTTGGTACTCACTATCACCTTAGAATCTTTATTTGCTTCTTCCCTCTGATTGGAGGACTTCAGGGTGGAGCAAAAACTCCCTCCAAGAGCATCCTTTACACAAGGTTCAGAATTTTCAGCCAAGTCTTCATTTTCCACAAGTTGCTCTGCTTGGTTTTGATTCCATGGACATCATGCCCCAATGCCAGCTACCCTGTGGTGCTTCTCTCTTCCTTTTTAGCTTCCTTTGGGGGGGGATATTGCCTCTATTAGATTGGAAGGTCTTTTTGGACAGGGCTATCTTTTTTCTTATTTGTATCATCAATGCTTAGTACAGTACATAATACATAGTAGGTACTTAATAAATGTACATTGATGATTGACTTTTGACTGCTCTAAGATCCACACTGAATTCATCTCCTTTTGCCACATCCCTTAACCTACTCATGAGTAAGCATAGGGGATAGATTGCTATATCTAAAGTTAGGTAGAACCTGAGTTCAAATCCACCCTCAGCTACTTGCTGTGTGACTCCCGGCATTCCTTTGACCTCTGTCTGCTTCAGTTTTCTCATCTGTAAAACGGGTACAGTAATGACACCTATCTCCCAGGGTTCTTGTAAGGATCAAATGAGATAATTTGAAAAATGCTTCATAAACCCTAAAGTGCTATATATATATATATATATATATATATATATATATATATATTCTAGCTATTATTATTACTCTTCCACACTCATGACTCATCACCTCACAAATTATTTCATAATATCTTATTTGCTCCAGTAAAAATACATTTCAGTATCTTTAGAATTTTGACGGTAGTTCAATTCTTTTTCTCTAACAGTTTAGAGACCAACTTTTATGAAGCCAAGCCCCCTCAACAGTGATCCCCTCAAGCTACTCAGATTTAAAACTCAGCTCACAAGCTCTCATTTGATATTTTCTTCTTATCACCCTAAACCAGAGAGCACACTAAATTGAATGAAAGGTATTTGATTAGACAGAACAGCAAAGTAAATAATAATAACAGCAATAAAAACCACTTCCCTGTACTCCACAAATGCACTCATACACAGACTCCCAGTATCATTGTTGGAAGAAGGAACATGCATAATTTGAACAAGCTCTGTTCACAGGGCTCCATCCTAGCAGGAACATCTCTTTGTCTCTCAAATTGCCACTTACTGCTCTCTGGAAAAGTGGGCTGATGTCATCTGCTGTTCTGCTGATGTCATCTTTTAGGCTACTTTCTTGCTGGTTCTTTAGCTGCTGTTGCTATTGTCTACTGATTTTACATTGAATAGCAACAGTTAGGAGAGTATTTACAGCTGTTTTTTTTTTTTTTTGTATCAGGAGCCCAAAAGTCCAAGCAATTTTAGCTGATTTGTGATTTCATTTTCTACATGTAGCCAGGAGACAAAAAAATCTCCCCAAAACTTTAGGTCAAAATCTGACTTTTGAATTGCAGTTGATTTCCTCCTGTGGAAACTCTTTGAGTTTAGATTGGGTAATTTCATTCCTTTCAATGGCCATCATACTCCTAGCTGTTATGCGAGGACTCTGCAAATTATCCTGAAGTTTTCCGTTAACAAGACTAGAGAAGAGGCATATAGCTGGCAATCTTTATACACTAAAATAACGCTTCTTCTTACATTTATATCATTGCACCTCTAGGTAGCATACCTAACATAGAATCTTTGCTCTAACAACTAATTGCACTTAAAGATTTTCAGTAACCTTAAAGAAGCATCCTTATATTCTAATCTTCTCATTATTGACATCTCCATTATTTTCTCAAAATCAGATCTTCAACTCATATCAAATTTAGTATGAATTTTCATCAAAATAACTACCAAAATAATCTTATTAAGGTAGAGTTCTGACTATGTCTTCATGTAGAAAAGTCCCCAGTGGCTCCTTATTGCTTTCAGTATAAAACATAAACTCCTAGCATTTAAGGTTCTCCATATGGTTCCAACCCACTTTTCCAGGCTTAATTGATGTTAGTCTTCTTTAGTTTCTCTATCTTTGGAAACAAGTTACTTAAAATTAGGAAAGCAACCAAATTTTACTCTATAGTGACCTGTCCTGTG
Source organism: Gracilinanus agilis (assembly GCF_016433145.1). Taxonomy (NCBI): domain Eukaryota; kingdom Metazoa; phylum Chordata; class Mammalia; order Didelphimorphia; family Didelphidae; genus Gracilinanus; species Gracilinanus agilis. Next base: position 302,685,444 of record NC_058130.1, on the reverse strand, counting down.
AATTTGCATGGTAGAAGATCCATGGCTTCTGTGGGAAGAAATTAGTTATTCCTTCAATAATCATAGACTGAGAAGCTACCTAGAACCAAATTAAATATTTTTCTACATATACTGATCTTTAGGAGAAAGCTCATCCAAAGAAAGATTATGGCAAATGTAAAAAAAAAATATGCGTAGGGGGCAGCTGGGTAGCTCAGTGAATTGAGAGCCAGGCCTAGAGACAGGAGGTCCTAGGTTCAAATCTTGTAGAGAGTCATAAACAAGCAATTTGATCTGTAATTCATATCAGATCCAACTATAACTGATGATTATAACCAATTTTAACTTCTTTCATTATTCAAAGTTTTCCTGTCTAATAAATCATGTTATTTTGAAGAGAAGGGGGATATGTCAGGAGCTATTAAGAGAAATTAGAATCTCAAATAGATATTTTTATCTGGACCCCCTCAAAAGATCAATACAGACTGGCAGAGCCGTGTATTGGCTTTTCTCCCTATTGGGTCGAGACAGGTGTGGGATATCTAAGATAAAAATCTGAGATTCCTCTTTTGATTCCTTTCATAATTCTCACCTTCCTTCAAAATGCATTATAGTCTTATTGAAAAAGCTTTGGGCTCTCAGCACTCCAGCAGGAGGGGGGCTAACTCTGTTCCCCTTTGACCGAGAACACAGATGGCTGGTACAGCCAAGATCAAACCCTTGGCAGGGCATTTTGCCCAGAATTAAAGTAAAATAATGAGGCTCAAAAAATTGTTTAATACCATCAAGGCTGAGAAACTGCCTAGTTTCCAGCCTAACGAGATGTCCCAGGCTCCACTTAAAGATAACACATATAGTTGATAGTTTAGCATAGGTTTCTTATCTACACCTGGAGGCTTCTAAGGCTTTTGTTTTGATTATAGTAAAAATCCTGCTCTCTGTAACTGTGGGAAACTTTCTTGGGCTTTTGGGGGAAGGGGATTTCCTTTATAATAAAGTGGCTACTTCAGTATTTCTTGAATTACTATGAGCTAACAAGCCGTGCTTCCAATCTGTTTCATTCTTTGCGTCCAATGACCACCCTAGGCCACTCAGATTAGTCTCTGGTTATAGAGCAGGTTCTCTATAAAATCTGACCTCAGACACTTCCCAGCTGTGTGACCCTGGGCAAATCACTTGACCCCCATTGCCTACCCTTACCACTCTTCCACCAGGGAGCCAATACACAGTATTTACTCTAAGACAGAAGATAAGGGTTAAAAAAATATGCGTATAGGTATAATAGCAACTAAATGGTACATAAAACAAGTTTTAAAACTGATGTATTTTACGATCTAGTTGACAGATCATGGGACCAAAATTCTCTTTCCCCTTTTCCATGTTAGCTCCCTTTTCCTTTGCATCTGCTGGGATTCCAGAACAAGGCAACTGTTCTACTCCAAAGGACACTGTTACCTCCCATGCTATGACACAACAGATCCATGATGAATTAATGTTCTGGACCTATACTGTTTGTACCATGTTAGGAACTATACAATCATGGGAACCAGTTACCTCCCAACTAGAAACAGCTAATGAGACAAGTCCCAGATTACCTAATCCCAGAATACCACCCTATAAAAGATTGCCCCCTTCTTTACTAGGTAGAGACCCTTAGCCATCTGTAGGTTGTGGGCTCCCCCATGGCTCTCCCTTCCTCTCCTCTCCCACCCCTTTTCTTTCCCACAGTAAAACTTCCTTGAATTACTCAACTCTCTGTCTCATTTAGCCTTGGCTCAGACCCCCTGTCAGCCAGGTCTGACATTAGTACCTTTAACTTCTATTTGTAAAAGGTAGAGAATAATAGAATAGTATGGCTGAAAAGGACCCTGGAGATCTTATAGGCTAACTCATTCATTTACAGTTGCAGATGAGGAAATAGGAACCCAGATAAGTGAAATTATTTGTCTAAGATCATGCATTTGGTAAAACTAGAATTTGAACCCAGGTCTCTTGATTCCCAGTCTAGTTCTCTATGTAATGTGCCAAGTATAAGTTACTGTATCTTTATAGGTACCATTTAACTTCACCTGAACATTAAGATGATCCAGATATCCTGCAAAGTTTCAATCATATACATTTGGATGCTCAATAAAAATTCCTTTTACCAATATAGGAACCCTCCTCCCCCTGCCCCAAAGGTAGAACCCTACAGCTTGAGTTTGTGTGTAGTCAAATGCCTCTTTGACACTTGTGTTATGAAGGGATCTCCACATCTTTCTTCCTACTGATAGCAAATAGCAGCAAAACTACAACTCTGTGCCCCCACGCACCATTCTACACGAATACATGTGTATGTGGGTGAAGTCCTGCTTCCAGGTATGATACCTGTGGTCTATGTGTGCCCTTGGTGGGTACCCCCATATCATACTGTGCTGCAGTAATTACTGCAGTAACATAAACAGCACAACTTGGATCCTGCATCATTCATGCCTCCCCTAAGTCTTATATAAAAGTCAGGGTTCTGATGGGCAAGGCAGTGTAGTGTCTGAACTGTCCACGAGGTGGTGGTATGTTCAAGCCACTATCCAAGTGGTCTCATCAGAGTCTCTCCCGCATTTATTTATGTGTGAGAGACTCACTCCCATGTTGCTAGATTGCTTGGCTCTGAAAAAATGGTCAAGTAAAAATCTGTGCTGAATTTAGTTCAGGAGAATGATATGAAATATTGCTCAGAATCTTTTAAAAATTGGAAATAGGTTTTTCTGCCCCAGTAATGCAACTGGAATGCCCTTCTCCTGTTAAGTGACTGCTCTTCAGTCACACTCCCTACCAGTGATGGGCAACCTTTTGAGCTTAGTGTGTCAAAATATACCAAAAAAAACAAGCATAACTCAGGTGGTGTGTCTCTTGGAGAAAAAAACATAATTTTGTGATATTTATAGTTTAAATAACAAAAATGTATAATTGTAATATATAATTGTATTTAATAAATCAAAATAGGTAAACTAATATAGGTAGAATTGTCATCTATAGTGCACAGAGTGTCTACACGACACTACAGCAAATGTTTCAACCCCAGCATGTAGCCCCATACTTCTCTGTATGCAGCTGTGTGTCATTGAAAATGGCTACGCGTGCCATAGGTTTGCCATCACCACCCTAGGCAATCAACATTCTGTGGCCAGGTAGTCTATAGGGCAAAGCAGAAATGAAAGAAAAATTGTCAAGCACTCTTCTCAGGGTATTTTCTCAGTTCTATTAAACCCTCAACTCATCCTGACTTCCTGCGCGTGGGCAAACTTCACTCCAACACATATCTTCAATGGAGATTAAGGGGAGAGGGGTAGGTATGCATGTGTGTCCAGGGCTCCATTCCTGGACCTTAGATTCTAAACAGGGAAAGAGTGGGCATCATGAGAAGTAAAGTTGGCCTCCCTACACTTAGCTCACCGTTCCACTGGGCTGACAGCCTCTGACCAGCCAGGACATACCTGGAGTTGCAAAAATAGTTTGCATTTACAACTTCTGTAAATTTGTGCATCTAGTTAATTTATGCAAGATTTTCGTACGTTGCCTTAATGTTCTCACATGACAGTTGAATACCAAAATTTGTAAGTCATTCATAGAGTTGAAAATTGTAATGCCCAACATGTCATTGTGTAAGGAAAAATAAAAGTGCTGCAAGCAAAAAAACCCAACAACAACCAAAAAGAGAAACAGCAACCCCCCCCCCCCCAACCCCATACTCTGGTTCCTCTGGCTCTTGATCTAATTGAATCTGGAACCCTGGTTTTGTATTGTCTACACAGTAGCCACTACAGCCTGCAGTCTGTCTCAGTTCTCTTGCCTAGGGTTCTGCTTATTGATGATTGAAATTCAAGGTGCTAATACCTAACAATCTAGGAGGAGTCTGACTCCCAGTGCCCAATGTACTTGTCTGTATAGAAGGGGCAGCTCTCTGGTCCCCATTACCCAACTAGGGGAAAGCAAGTATCTCTCAAGGGAAAAAGAAAAAGAAATAGAGAACCTTGAACCATGTCTGTTCATATACACATCTGCTCTCTCACAGATTTGTTTCTCCTATGGGATTTTCCAGGAACCTCTTGACTCCCACAGAGATGAATCACTTGCAATGCCAATTAATATTGCAATGTTTGGGGGGGAAATTTCATCAGCTTTCCAAGAGATTGAACACTGAAAATAATAACAAGCATTTACATAGTGCTTTAAGGCTTTCAAACGCTTACTTTGCAAATATCTTATTTCTTATTACAACCCTGAAAGGAAGATATTATTATTATGCCCTTTTTACCATGAGGTATCTGAGATAGACAAGTTTAAATGACTTGCTCTGGGATCACATAGCTAGTAAGTATCTGAAGGGGCTTGAACTCAAGTCTTTCTGACTTCAGGTTTGGCAGTCTATCCACTGCACAGTCTAGCTCCCCCTAGATCAAATGTTAGTGATCTGACTATGGATGACAAAGCTCAGTTCCCCTAGAAATGCATCTAAAACTGAATTGGGAGAATTTGATGTTTTAAATTAAATGAGTTACAACCAAAATGCAACCTGGAAAATGCATTTGGAAATTCGCAGCCAAACACCACTTCCCAAAAGAATGTTCATTACAGTTCAATTCAACAGCTTACTATCAATTCAAAAACTACTTAATTAATGTACTAAGTACAAAACACTAAATTTCAGTGCAACAACAACAAAAGATGAACAATCCCTTGGCTTTGAATTGCAATTGAATTTTATATGTATGTATCTTGCAATATAGCTGCTTCTGATTGGGCCCAAAGGGCTGAGATATTGCACTGACTCTCTTAGCTGCTGAAGTACCCCTCTGCCCTGCACCAATGCTCATAATCTAAACTAGGGTAAATCTTATGAATTTGGCCTGGCTTCTAATGAGAAGAGTTTGACTCATTTTTTAAATACTCTCCAAGCTTCTTTCATTCTTTCCTAGCAACCTAGGGATGATTTACTTGAAGCTAGGATCTCCCCAAAATGGGAAGTAGAAAATTACCCAATATACAATATGAATTAGTTATTTATTTCCTGGGCAACTAAGTGGCACAGTGTATAGAGTGCTAGGAGTCATATTCCTGTATTCAAATCTGGCTTCTGACACTTTGCTAACTGTGTGACCCTGGGTAAGTCACAACTCTGTTTGCCCCAGTTTCCTCATGTGTAAAATGAGCTTGAGAAGGAAATGGCAATCTACTCCAGTGTTTTTGACAAGAAAACTCTAAATTGAGTAAGAAAGTATGGAAATGACTGAAAAACTTATTTTCTACACAGAAAAAAACTACTGAACACAAAATACAAGTATGCATTGACAATGTCTTCAAATAAGATTCAATAACTTAACTTATATCTACAGGTATATTCTCCCAGGAGGTTAATACTTAAACCACATATAAACAGAAAGTATTTTGTGGGACTACTCAATAGGAATTTTATATTTCATTTTGACTTGGAACTATTTCCCTCATGGTAGACATCTTCAAGAAAGCCAGGCTAGAGATTACACTCAGACTTTTATTTGTAATCAAGGTTTTAAGAGTGCTGAAAATTTTTTCTGGGGGCCTCTCCCCTTGTTATTAGTCCCTTTTAGCCAAAGGATACAAGACTCCTAAAGCTCATGAACTCATACAGTAGTCTTCAAGCGTGGACAAGTCCAATTGATACTCATTCTTCTAAGATCAGGAATGAAGAGTTACTAAGAGGCAACTGAAAATTCAGGCTCAAACTCGCTTAAGTGAACCACTGAATTTAGCAGCCACTCGGTGGTTGGAGTGGAACTTCCTGTTTCCTCTTTCCTCTTTCCTCATGAGAAGTTTTAAGATTTACATGATACCATTTCAAGGGTCAGACAAAGAAAGGAGAGAGTCATTCCCTTCTTAAAGGTCCGATAAGTCATTGAATCTTCCTGCATAGTGGTTAATAAGGTATGGCTTCAACCATTCTAAAATGTCTTTAATCAAGAAGTCACACATGAATGGATGGCCAGAATCAAGAAGAATGACTCAATACAATCTCCTTCTATATCTGTCTTTGAAAGGTCCAGTGTGTGCGTGCGTGTGTGTGTGTGTGTGTGTGTGTGTGTGTGTATGTTCATCTTAATTCCCTCTACACTTGGAATTAACAAAGTTAATAAACAAAGTCTTGTTCCTATAAAGTGAAAGGTTTCAGTGAAATGTGCAATTAAGAGTGATGGGTGGTTGAAAGGATCCATAGATCACCCTCTACACTTGATCCAGATAAGACAATGCCCAGGAATATAATAGCCAAATTCAAGAGCTTCCAAGTAAAAGAAAAAAATCTTACAAGAAGCCAGAAAGAGACAATTCAAATATCAAGGAGCATCAATCAGGATCACACAGGATCTGGCAGCCTCCACGCTAAAAGACCGCAAAGCTTGGAACATGATATTCAGAAAGGCAAGAGAGCTGGGCCTTCAGCCACGGATCAACTACCCATCGAAATTGATTATATACTTCCAGGGGAAAGTATGGGCATTCAACAAAATTGAAGAGTTCCGAGTTTTTGCACAAAAGAGACCAGGACTAAAAGGAAAGTTTGATACCCAACCACAAAAATCAAGAGAAACATGAAAAGGTAAATAAGAAACAGAGGGAAAAGAAAGCTCATAATTTTTTAAACTTGACTCTTTAAGGGCTTAAATAAGATCTAATTATCTGTATTACTATGTGGAGAAATGCTATGTATAATTCTCTGTAGTGAACTCTACTCACAATTATAATATCCACTATTATAGCAACCAGAAGAATAATTCATAGGGAGAGGACAGGATACTAAATGGTCTAAGATGACATGGGGGGTGGGGAAGAGGGGGGGAATAGTAGGGGACACCAAGAAAAATCTGAGTAAATAAGAAAAATAGAATATTCTATTACACACAAAGAGGGCATGGGAAGGGGAGGGGGTAAATACTATTATAAGAAGGAGAGGAAGAGAGCATTAAGAGGTAATAATCAAACCTTACTATCAGTGTAATCAATCCAGAGAGGGAAGAGTAGCTTTATTATGCATTCAGATAAAAAACTCTATCTAACCCTACTGAGAAAGTCAGAAGGGATAAACCAAGGGGAGCAGGGGAGTGGGGAGGTCAAGGGGAGGAGGGGAGAAGAAGGGGGAGGGAATTCATTAGGCCTTTAAAAAACAAAAAGAGGGGAATAACAAGGGAGGGGGGAGAAAAGGAAGTCACTCAAAGGAGGGGATAAGGGATACTGGCTCAAAGCAAACCACTGGTTTAAAAGAAAATAGTGTAAGAAGAAGGGGTGGGTCTAGGGGAGGATACAAAAATGTCAGTGGATGCACAACTGATAATTGTAACTCTGAATGTGAATGGGATGAACTCGCTCATAAAACGGAAGCAAATAGCAGAGTGGATCAGAAACCAAAATCCTACCATATGTTGTCTACAAGAAACACATATGAGGCGGGTAGACACACACAAGTTTAAGGTTAAGGGCTTGAGCAAAATATTTTGGGTGTCAAATGAGAAAAAGAAGGCAGGAGTGGCTATTATGATCTCTGACAAAGCCAAAGTAAAAATAGATATGATTAAAAAAGACAGGGAAGGTCATTACATCCTGATTATAGGCAGTATAAACAATGAGGAAATAACACTGCTCAATATGTATGCACCAAGTGGCATAGCACCCAAATTCATAAAGGAGAAACTGGCAAAAAGGAAATAGATAGTAAAACCATAATAGTGGGAGATCTAAATATTCCTCTTTCAGATCTATATAAATCAAACCAAAAAATAAATAAGAAAGAGGTAAGAGAGGTGAATGAAGTCCTAGAAAAATTAGATTTAATTGATATGTGGAGAAAAATAAATAGGGAGAAAAAGGAATACACCTTCTTTTCAGCTGCACATGGTACATTCACAAAGATTGACCATGTAATAGGGCATAGAATCATTGCAAACAAATGCAAAAGAGCAGATATAATAAATGTAACCTCAGATCATAATGCAATAAAAATAATAATTAGTAAGGGCACCTGGATAGGCAAATCAAAAACCAATTGGAAATTAAAAAAATATGATTCTCTAAAACCAATTTGTCAAAGAAGAAATCATAGAAACAATCAACACTTTCATTGAAGAGAATGACAATGATGAGACATCCTACCAAACTCTGTGGGATGCAGCCAAGGCAGTACTCAGGGGGAAATTTATATCCTTGAGTGCATATATTAACAAATTAAGGAGGGCAGAGATCAATGAATTGGGTATGCAACTCAAAAAATTAGAAAGCGAGCAAATTAAAAACCCCCAGATGAAAACTAAGTTAGAAATACTAAAAATTAAGGGAGAAATTAATAAAATCGAAAGTAAAAGAATTATTGAATTAATAAATAAGACTAGAAGCTGGTATTTTGAAAAAAACAGATAAAAGGGACAAAGTACTGGTCAATCTAATAAGAAAAAGGAAAGAAGAAAACCAAATTGACAGTATTAAAGATGAAAAGGGAGACCTCACCTCTAATGAAGGGGAAATTAAGGCAATCATTAAGAACTATTTCACCCAATTATATGGCAACAAATATAACAATTTAGGAGATATGGACGAATATCTACAAAAATATAAATTGCCAAGATTAAGAGCAGAAGAAATAGAATACCTAAATAATCCCATATCAGAAATAGAAATTGAACAAGCCATCAAAGAACTCCCTAAGAAAAAATCACCAGGACCTGATGTATTCAAAAGTGAATTCTATCAGACATTCAAAGAGCAACTAATCCCAATACTATACAAATTATTTGATATGATAAGCAAAG
>NC_058130.1:302652510-302676255 GCF_016433145.1 Gracilinanus agilis | reverse complement strand
AATTAATTTACCTATTTAGTGCCATACCTATCAAACTACCAAAAAACTTCTTTACTGAATTAGGAAAAACTATAACAAATTTCATTTGGAATAACAAAAGATCAAGAATATCAAGGGAAATAATGAAAAAAATGTGAAGGAAGGGGGCCTAGCAGTACCAGTTATTAAACTATACTATAAAGCAGCAGTCATCAAAACAATATGGTACTGGCTAAGAGATAGAAGGGAGGATCAGTGGCATAGACTTGGGGTTAATGATGTCAGCAAGACAGTGTATGATAAACCCAAAGAGCCCAACTTTTGGGACATGAATCCACTATTTGACAAAAACTGCTGGGAAACTTGGAAAACAATATGAGAGAGATTAAGTTTAGATCAACATCTCACACCCTACATCAAGATAAATTCAGAATGGGTGAATGACCTGAATATAAAGAGGGAAACTATAAATAAGTTAAGTGAACACAAAATAGTATACCTGTCAGATCTCTGGGAAAGGAAAGATTTTAAAACCAAGCAAGAGTTAGAGAAAATTACAAAATGTAAATTAAATGGTTTTGATTATATTAAGCTAAAAAGCTTTTGTACAAACAAAAACAATGTAGTCAAAATCAGAAGGGAAACAACAAATTGGGAAAAAATCTTTATAACAAAAAACTCTGACAGGGGTCTAATTACTCAAATATACAAGGAGTTAAATCAATTGTATAAAAAAATCAAGGCTTTCCCCAATTGAAAAATGGGCAAGAAACATGAATAGGTAATTTTCAGGCAAAGAAATCAAAAGTATCAATAAGCACATGAGAAAGTGTTCTAAATCTCTAATAATTAGAGAAATGCAAATCAAAACAGGTCTGAGGTATCACCTCACACCTAGCAGAATGGCTAAAATGAAAGAAGGGGAGAGTGATGAATGCTGGAGGGGATGTGGCAAAATTGGGACATTAATGCATTGCTGGTGGAGTTGTGAAATGATCCAACCATTCTGGCTGGCAATTTGGAACTATGCTCAAAGGGCTATAAAAGACTGCCTGCCCTTTGATCCAGCCATACCATTGCTGGATTTGTACCCCAAAGAGATCATAGATAAACAGACTTGTACGAAAATATTTATAGCTGCGCTTTTTGTAGTGGCAAAGAACTGGAAAAGGAGGGTATGTCCTTCAATTGGGGAATGGCTGAACAAATTGTGGTATATGCTGGTGATGGAATACTATTGTGCTAAAAGGAATAATAAACTGGAGGAGTTCCAGGTGAACTGGAGAGACCTCCAGGAACTGATGCAGAGTGAAAGGAGCAGAGCCAGAAGAACATTGTACACAGAGACGGATATACTATGGTAAAATCGAATGTAATGGACTTCTGTACCAGCAGCAATGCAATGACACAGGACAGCTCTGAGGGATTTATGGTAAAGAATGCTACCCACATTCAGAGGAAGGACTGCAGGAGAGGAAACATAGAAAATAAACAATTGCTTGAACACATGGGCTGAGGCGGACATGATTGAGGACGTGGACTTGAAACGACCACACCAATGCAGCTATCAACAATTTGGAAATAGGCCCTGAACAAGGACACATGTTAAAACCAGTGGAAATGTGCGTCGGCCATGGGTGGGGGAATAACGGTGGGGGAAGGGGAAAGTAGGGGCATGAAGCATGTAAACAGGTTTAAAATGAATATTGATAAATGTTTAAAATAAAATTTTATATAATTGGAAAAAAAAGAGTGATGGGTGGTTGAGTTATTTGGGTTGGGTGTGAGCGGGATGATAGGAAATTCCTCATCTTGTTATGACAGCACAGCAGATGAAATGGAAGAATAAAGACACTAAGTTTTCATATCTTTCAATTTTAAAAAGTTGCCCTTAGGTGAAGGTCAAAGGAATATTATTTTCTACTGGCAATTTATTGCAGATCAAAAATTTGCAAGCAGATCTTTCTTAAAAATATTAATATATTAAAATTTTTTTTGTTCTAGCTAATCCATGCATCAGATAAAAAATAGATAGCAGCTGTTTTCTAAAGTGAGGACTTTAGTTTATTTTCATTCCCCTATCAAATCATAATGAATTATGTATGTGCTTTCCCCAAAGTCTCACTACTTTCTATTTCTTTTATGTTTATTTGTCTTATATAGGTTGTTTCTCCTCAGTAGAATATAAACTCCTCGAGGGCAGAGACTAATTTAATTTTTGTCTATAATCTCAATTCCTAGCAGAGTGCCTGACATACAGAAAGGACTTAATAGATGTTTGTTGGATTGAATTAAGTTGAATTATACACTTTTGCCTTCAAAAAAGGAAAAACAAATAATTTTAAAACACCAGAGAAAATCTTTAAATTAAATAACTCAATAAACATTGCCCATAGTTCCATTATATATTGGTATTATGGCAACTAGGTGGAGCAGTGGATAGAGTGCTGGGCTTGGAGTCAAGAAGATCTGAGTTCAAATCTAACCTCAGACACTTAATAGTTGTGTGACCTTGGATAAGTTTCTTAACTCCTGGCCATCTCAGTTTCCTCAGCTATACAGTGGGGATAATAATACTACCTCCTTCATGGTGTAGGTACACACCACACCTCACAGAGCAGATATGATATAGATACTTATTTCCTTTCTCCATTGATCCAGAAGCAATGATTTCATGTCAATTATCTTTCAAAAGCATGTAGTTGCCAACTTTGCATCATCCCCCAAATATATACTTTTACATACAAACACACATGTCTTTCTTTGCTTCTTATCTCTAATAAATGACTGACTTCATTTATTATGTACCTAATCTAGTACCTCACAAATGATAAATACTGAAAAAAATATTTCCCAACCTGAATTGAACTGAATTCTTGGGTTGTATAACCCCTTTAACCAACATGTAAAAGCTGTACAATTCAAATGGTTGGGTTTTTTTTTTTAGTCTTTTGGCATTAGTTCTAAAACTCCTAATGGATTCATTGGGCAGGGAAAGTACACCATGCATATTTTAAAGCAAAAATATAAAAGCCACAAATAGCTTTTCAGATTCCAAAATATATCCAGAAGTCCTAATTTAGGGAATTTTGTATTTCTGATGTGGAAGTCATTCTCTGCAATTCAGTTCATGTTTCCTTACTATACCTTAGGTTTTAAAAAAAGGAAAAACAAAAATGATCTCTTTTCAGGCAAAAATACCTTGGGAAAATTGTACCAAAGCAATATTCTGTGTAAATAGTTAATAAATAAGAGAAGAAAGGGAAAATGTTAACAGCAATTTCACAGCAAATGGGGCATTTGACCTGCAGTATCAGAATGAATCTCCAAAGAGTATGAATAATTTATGGCAGGAAGATAAAATGATATGGGTTATATAATACTTGGTGACAAATTGCAGTTATAATAAGTGGTATTACTTCTACTTATCAGGATCAGTGGAGTAAGTTGCAAGATCTGAGATAGCTTGTTCAACCTTGAAAATCTTGGTTGAAGCAGAGTCTCAATATTTTCCCTATAGCTGGTAGCTATCTATTTAAAGTGTTTGGAGCTGGCTTCATTTCCTGATGAAATAAATAGTATTTTATTTTCCAAGATGTTTGTGTCCAGTGTTCCAATGTGTTAGGCAATGTGTTTCAGTCGCATCTCATCTTCTTGTAGCTACACTTAAATTCCCTAGACTTGCATAAATGTCAGGCACTTCAGAAACCTAACAAAGTTGTCAAATTGTAAGATATCTCTCCCTTACTCCTCAAAATTTATACCCATAGGGACAGATTCTCCCGAGAGCATCTTGAAAGCTGATAGCTTAATTTTAGCAACTGAGTTTTGATTTTCAGGCTATGATCAGTTCTCTATATGTAAGGGTAAGGGTCAGCTTAGACAATTACTTTTTTCTAATTGAAATAAGTGATAAAACACAATGTTCTGATAGTTTAACAAGGTGAGAATGTCTCAATGAATCAATTGTAGATTTTAGATTAAATGTGGAAAAGTCTTTGATCAACTGAAGTGATCTGTGAACTGAATAGTAGATGTGTTTGGATTGACTAAGGAACCTTGCTTATATACTGAGTTGCCTATAAAATAACTAGTCTTTTCAAGCCTGAGATATTCTGAGTGCCTGACAGTGGAGAGGAGAGAACATTCCAGGTGACTCTAGAAGAAAGAATATATTTGGGCAAGGTGATGGGAAGAGTAGAGTCCTGACCTCAGTGTTGATCCCCTTTTCATCTTTGCCCTTGTCTGGAGGAGACAAGGTGAGCTTTGTGACCTTTGAAGGGTCCAGAGGAATTTGGATTTCCCATCTTCCTATCAAGATCCTATTTTCTTCCCTGGGATTGCATTCATAGACAGTGGTGTCTGCATCAGGAGCTGAGAACAATCTGAACATGATAAGGAAAACATATTCAAGGCTCTAACAAAAAAGACCACTAGACAATCTACAATGTAACAAAGAGGAATATCTTGAAGATCACAGCAAAAGGACATTCCAGGAGCTGTGACCTGCTTTATTTGTCACATATTCTCTAAGTTTGAGCCCACTTTCCCTTGAACTTTGTGTGTACAGGTGGGAGAATATGTCATAGATATTTGGGGAATCTTTGTACCAATTCTTCTTACTATAGTGTTTTAGTAAATTCCCATTTCTAGAGTCTAATTTGGTCTGTCTGACTAATTGGTATGAACTAATAGTCATGGCAAGGAGTCCACTGGAGTGAGAGGTCAAGTCAATAGCATTAGAAAGATACTCTGAAGACTCATGATGAAAAAGATTATTAACCATCTAGAAGGAACTGGTAGAGTCTAAATGCAGATTGAAGCATATCATTCTTCATCTTATTTCCTCCATGGATTTTTCTCTAGTGTAAGTGATATATGTCCTCTTTCACAACATCATGAATATAGAAATGTGTTGTATGATATCATATTACTTGCCCTCTTGGGAATGGGGGAGAGATGGAAGGGGAGGAAGAGAACATGAATTGAAAATGTCAGAAAATGATTATTAAAAAATTGTATCAACATGTAAAAAATTAATAATTAAAAAAGAAAGCTATCTTGGAGCAACAAGATAGCAGGCTAGATCTTCCAATCTTCACAATCTCTCAAACTTCTCCAAAACAGAAATTATGTGTCAAAGATGAAGCAACTTCAAGCTATTTCCATAGTCTAGGACAGTGATTCCCAATGTGGGTGCTACCACCCCATGGTGGGTGCTGCAGTGATCCAGGGGAGTGGTGGTGGCCCAGGTGCATTTATCTTTCCTATTTATTGCTATTAAAATTAAAAAATTAATTTCCAGGGGGCTAAGTAATATATTTTCTGGAAAGGGGGTGGCAGGCCAAAAAAGTTTGGGAACCATTGGTCTAGGACATCCAGAAACCAAAAAGTTAAAAAAAAAATTCCTCCAAATCCAACAACTGATGCTCATTTGACCCTGAGCTCACTCAACACCAACATTAACACCAACATCAACATTGAAGATATACTATCAGACACAGGCTCACATCATAACCCCTCTTTGTTTCCCTTCTCCTTCTCCCTCTTTAAATGGGTATATAGATACCCTGACTCAAGGCATATAATTTTGCTTGGGTCACAATACTAAGATTGGCCAAGGCCTTTGAGGAGAAAAAGCCTTTCAAGGGCTGAAACCCAGAAGAACTAGTACTGAGGAAATCAGGGTTCTGAACTGCTGGTTCAAGGTGGGTTAGGTTCACCAGGATGGGACACACCATTGTATGTGGATAATTGTGCAACATTCCACTCCTCCTGAAAGAAAGAACATGGCTACTAGCTGTTGCCAATTTTGACCAGCTGAAAGTCAATTGTGGTAGAGACCCAGGCTAGTGAACTGTAAAATGCCCATTGTGGGGAGGCTAAGTAACTTTGAGATCTAATCTTCAAGGAAATTTACACAATAAGAGGGGAGGTAGTCAGGTAGTGAGTGGTAAGGAAAATGAGGGGGCAGAAAAAATTTGAAAGTATCAAAGATTTCAGGAATAAAGCTCAAAACCTTGAACATACACTGATAAATCAACAGGAAAAATAATATCAATAGAAGGAATATGGCCTCCAGAGCTAGTAAGTGAGTTCAGGTATCTACTGAGGAATTACTTTGAAAAAAAAAAGGAAAATTGAAACAGGACCTTGTGGAATTTGAGGAGAACAAGAAACTACATCATGCTGTCCTTGAGTGGTTTAAAAGAGAAATGAGAATTTTGATGCTGAATTTATATCCTGCACTGGAAAAATAAGGGACAGAATAGAAAAATTAGAATCTACATTGCAAATCTCATCAAAGAAACAAAAGAGAGAAAAATACATTGGAATGCAAACACATAAAAGTGAAAGACAACCCAGAATAACAGAAGCAAAAAACAAGAACTCTAAAAGAAAATATCTCACTTTGCAAACAAAATATACTGAACTCAAAGACAAGATGTGACCAAAGGATGATAGGTCTCTCCTAAGCACACATTTGGACAAGAAACATAATGAAGGAAATATAATGAAGGAAACAATAGAACTGTGCAGAATTTTTTAATATAAAAATGAAATCCCAGTTGAAAGAATTCATAGGTCATCTCCCCCCCCCAAAAACCCTCAATCCAAAAAACCAAAAAAAAAAACCCAAAACCCTTTAAGACTAGTGATTAAATTGGATAATTCAGTTCAGAAATAAGTTCTGCAACTATCAGTACCTTCAATTACAAAGGAAAGGACATTTGAATAATACAAGATTATTTCACACCCACTACAAAAAGCAGGAGGTAATGGAATAGAGTGTTCTGAAGAGTAATGGAGCTCAGCATTCAACTCAGCATGATGTACCCTGCAAATCTGAGCTTAATCATACAGGACAAAAGATGGATGTTCAATAATAAAGAAGAGTTTGAAATATTTTTTAGAAGGAAAACCAGAACTGAAGAGTTTATTTGCCTCTAAAACATCCTAAATAACAGAAATTCAGAAGTGAATAAATGTAGCAGGTAAGAATAGTAACAGTAAGTGAGTGACAATAAAAGAGACTAGTATGAGTCTTCTTTCTTGTTGTACAAAAGGAGATAGTGTGGCAAAAATCTGGCAGAGGTAATAGTGAAGAGGAGGTATTACAGACAGAACCAGGTAACATTCTGCCTAGAGGTGGATGCTTCTTTTGTGGGACTACATATAACATGAAAAGGTACATAAAAGGTGGAAGAGGAGTAGGGAGAGAAATAGGAATGAATGATATACTAAGGTCAAGTCAAGGGCTAACAATGAAGAGAAGGTGACCTCTGAAGTCTCAGAAAAAGAACAACTTGCCAAGGAGTGAGTGAGGAGGAAGGGGAAAAGCAGGGAGAAAGGAAGAAAACTTTATTTTGGAGGCAGGGGAAGGTTCCACTGATGAATGTTTTTACAATTAAAGAGAGATGGGAGGTAAAGGGAGATTACCTTTACTCTAGAGAAGTCTGAGGGATTTTATTGCTTGAAAAGTATACTTGTCCTAGGACATGGGAAGGGGAGAGTTGGAATCGAGGGCAACTGGTGTCTGGGAGAGTGGGAGACATGAATACAGGGAGATTTCCAGGCAAACAAAGGGGGAAAAAAGGCCAAAAAGAGGGCATAGATCAGTGGTTGGCTATGTAATTTGGGACATGAGGGGTTAGAGTCTCTACCATGGAGCAGTACTAGGAGACACAGTGATAGAGTATCAGGCCCACATCAGGAAAACCTGAATTGAAATTCACCCTCAGATACATACTAATTGTATGATCCTGGGCAAGTTATTTATATTTTGCTTCCTCGTCTGTAAAATGGAGATAATAATAGCACCTTCTTCCCAGGGTTGTTATATAGATCAAATGATAAAATAATTGCAAAGTGTTTACCACATAGTGCTATATTGGCTAATGATAATAATTGGCATTGGTTCAGTGGTTCAGTAGATAGAGAACCAGGCCTCAGACACATGCTAACTGTGTGACCCTGGACAAGACATTGAACCCCATTACCTAACACTTACCACTCTTCTGCCTTAGAACTAATACTTAGTATTGATTCTAATACAGAAGGTAAGAGTTTAAAAAATTAATAACTAGCATTGCTCTGGAAATGTGGTACAATGGAAAAGGAGAATCCATGGAGTGAGCCCTACAAGGCAGTGGCAAAAAGCACTAAGAGGAGAGACCCCATAATGGATATCTTGGAAGAGAGATTCCAAATAATTACAGGAGTTATGAATTAGATAATCAGAGTTTAGAGTAAACAGAAAGAGAAGACAGATAATAAAGAAAGTAAGAAAAATCCTTTTTGGAAAGAGATACAAAAAATGAAATTAAAAAAAGGAATAGGACTTGTCAAAGAGGAGGAGAGAAAGGGGAAATATTAAAAGAGAACAGGGGATTAGAGATGAGAGGAAGAGAGCCACTGGGAACAGAGTCACCTTGAAAAAAGATTAAAGTAACTGAAGAAACATAATACTGTGTTTATGGCAGAAGATGGAACTTGAAACTGAAAAGCTTCTGCACAGATATTAATTCATTTAGGGCAAAAAGGGAAGTGGTCAAATGGTAAAAAAAAATCTTTGTGTCAAATTTTTCTGATAAGGGCTTATTATCTAAGACATATAAACAATTAATAAATATTTAAGACTACTAGCCATTCCTCGAGAGATAAAAGGTCAAGGATAAGAAAAAAGTATCAAAAGTATTCACAACACAGAAAAAAATGCTTTTGATCATTAATAATAAAAAAAAACACAAATCAAAACAACCTAGAAGCTTCATCTCATGAATTGCAAATTGGCAGAGTTTACAGAAATGGAAACACTCAATATTAGTGGTTTGTGGAAGGACAGGCACACTAACACATTGTTGTTAAAGCTATGAAATAATACAAACATTTCAGAAAGTAATTTGGAATTATGCAAATGAAGAAAAATAGCTAAAAAATCCCCTGCTAATCAAAGATGTCATCAAAATCCAGTAGCTTGTATGCATCACCTGTAGAGGTAATATGGAAGAAGAAGGGGAAGATGCATATGTTTATAGTCTGCTGGACTTTGAACTTTAGAGCTCCAGCGGACCAGGACACCACCCCAAGAATTCAAGATACTCTCTTGCAGTGGATACTCTCATATTCCTGTGACAGAGGAAGACAAAAAAAGACTGTTTTTATGTGCTAGCCTGGGTTTTACCAGTTTTGAACATTTGCTCCAGCACATTTTATAGTGTCCACTGCCAACACTTAACCTCTTGTAAGCTTCTTGTATGCTTCAGAGAGAAAGAAGGCTTAGTTATGAATTATCTGAAAGTACTGGTGTTCCTTGAATTCCTCTATGTCTCTGGAAAAATTTCCCCATTGGAATGTGAACTCCTTGAGAGCAGGGACTAATTTTTGCCATTTATTTGTATCTTCAGTACTTAGCATAGTGCCCAACATACAATATGTACTTAATAAATGATTGATGACTTGACTCTTTGACTCCTAAGAATGTGAGGACAGATCCAGAGTCTGAAATTTTTAGTTGCACCCTGATGACTGTGTTAGGGATACTAAAATCAGAACAAAAATCTCAGCAAAGTTCAGAGGTGGGTCTGCTGAATTTTTGAGAGTTGTCCTGATTAGATTAAAATGTATTGGGAAAAGTTTGCCTACAACTAAATAAAAATAGAATATAAAATAGATAATGTAAATTTGTGGTTTTCTATGTCAATTTATGGCCTGTAGTAATCTGGATTTTATCTGAATTTGACACCACCAGTGCAGTCAACATGTGGCATTTTTGAGTGCACACATATAATAAGTTCCCCAGGAATGAAGCCATAGTCTTTATATATCCTATTCTAGTTGCTGATCTTTGGGTGAGAACTGTGCCATTCTTTTTTTTTTTTAAACCCTTGTACTTTGGTGTATTGTCTCATAGGTGGAAGAGTGGTAAGGGTGGGCAATGGGGGTCAAGTGACTTGCCCAGGGTCACACAGCTGGGAAGTGGCTGAGGCCGGGTTTGAACCTAGGACCTCCTGTCTCTAGGCCTGACTCTCACTCCACTGAGCTACCCAGCTGCCCTGCTGTGCCATTCTTATTAAATTGTGCTTTGGCCTGTCAGAAGGATAGATTTAAATACTACTAAGTGGTTTATTTCTTTGCTAAAAGCCTCCCAACTAGACATTACTTCATCTCAGAAGCACTCGGTGAGAAATGAATGACTTATTATACCTGAATCCCCTGTCAAGAACAAATATCAACAAGGAGATGGTTATACTGAGCAATCTTAGTGTTCGTGGGATGTACAATTTAGCAGACATAAAGAGATTTATTCTATACTAATTGGGGGAAAGCCTGGTCAACTTGCCTTTTTACAGAACTACCCAAGTTGGTGGCAGGGACCTATGAAGATATTTCACTGCATCCACCTATTGCCCCTAGGATCCCACTGGATTTTCTAATGGGCAGAAGGAATAAGGGCAGATCTCGTGGAATTCTAAGTAAAAGAAACCCCCCACCAGTGGGGCAAATACTGTTTGAACCAGAAGTTTGAACCAGAACCACCTAAAAAGACATTTCTAGTTGACAAGATCCCATGTCCAATCATTCCTTGAACTCAGGTGAACTTCAGTTTAGACAAAGGAGAGAGGACTAAACCCAAAGGTTACACGATAGTTACCAATGATAGAGCACTTTAAGGTTTACAAAGTGCTTTACAAATGTCTCATTTGATCCCCACAACAACTCTGGGAGGTAGGTGCCAGTATTATCTCCATTTTAAAGTTGAGGAAACTGAGGCGGACACAGGTTAAATGGCTTTCTCAGGATCATATAACTATTAAGTAGTTGAGGCCAAGAGCAAGAAGGTGGAGCAGAGGATAGAATGCCAAACCTGAACTCTTCCTCAGTTCAAATCCAGTCTCATGTCCTTAATAGCTTTGAGACTGTGGACAAGTAGTTCAATCCTGTTTGCCTTGGTTTCCTCATCTGCAAAATGATATGGAGAAGAAAATGGCAAATCACTCCAGTATCTTTGCCAAGAAAACTTCAAATGGGGTCATGAAGATTTAGACACAGCTGAAACAACTGAACAAACAACATTTGAGACCAAACGTCAACTCAGATCTTCCTGATTCCAGGTCTGTGCCATCTAGCTGCAGTCTTCTAGGGTTCAGAGAAAATACATAAAGTCTTGAAATACCGATCACCAGTCTGAGTCCTTGGCAATTCCATAGAGACAATTTCATCATTCATATTTAGGAATGCAAACTTATAGGTTTGATGATGATGATGATTAATCCATACCATCAACCAACTCCTTTACCAACTGCTCTATCTGAACTGTAACCAAATAATCTGTGATGTTACATGTGAAACTGGAGAAATTACACATTGTAGCCAGATGATGATACTTATTTGTGTCTATCTCTATAGCATAATGCCTGGCATTTAATGCATGTTTACTGAAATATAGGTTAATTATTACATAATTAAGCTGTTGCTATATTATTATTTTGCTGGTCATATTTATTTGCTTGTATGCTACTATCATCCTTGCACCATAGCTCTAGTTCTCTTTTCGTTATGCTGTTACTATTTGTTTGTGTTTACATGCTTAAAGCATATGTATATTTTATCATTACTGATATATTATACATTTTGCAGGTTTTGTTGTTGTGCTTATTTATTTGTATATGTTTGATATATAAGTACTATCAAGATATACCATATTTATGTAACATGTTTATTTTATAATAACATTATTATTTTATTAATTTATTATTATTTTATTATTAGGCATTTATTCACAGAAGCAGCCTATTAAGAGATAGTATGTTGATTGCATATATTGTTGATGTATATCTACTATGAATGGTACTATGAATTTCTTACCTGGGATAGTTATAAATACATGTTGATTTGTTGATCATCTTTGTTATTTTAATTTTTGATATTTCTTTTCAAAGCCCATGATATTAAATATATACATATGGATACACACACATATATTTTTAGATTTCAAGTATATATTAATTGGTTTTGTAAGGCATGCCAACATTTTTGGCTCTGGGGAGGAACATTACCTATCTTTTGTCATTCGCACAAAGGAATGGTCATAGAAAACCTTGGAGGAGGAAATCAGATAGCTGGTCAGAGAAATTACCCAGAATTGTTTGGGTTCCTCTGATTTTGAATAATATTTTTGAATTTTGAATTTGATAGATTACCTAGAAAGTATGTACCCTTGATATTGAACTATAGGATGGCCAGTGTAGCACATGACATGCTTTGGAGCTACTCTCTCAACCTCTCCTTGCACTGACAAGTCAGGTCCCTGTGGTTAAGTACTACCTCTTCTCTTCTGTGTTCTAGAGGTAACTCAAAGGAGTTTGCTTTATCATTCCTATTATTATGCCTCACAAATTTCTACCTATATGCTTCCCTTCTATGATTATCAATTGATATGTATTACTCAGTCAGACCTAATTTGTTTTTATAAAGCAACATTTACTAAGGTGCTTACTATAGTAAGAACAGTTAGGACAAAACATTTTTCTCAGAAATCTCAAGCATACTCTTTGACAAGAAAATAGAAGCCAGGACTTCTGGTTAAGATGGCGGCAGAGTAAGGAGCAGCTGCTTGATCTCTCCTGACCGAAGCACACAGGACCCCTCAAGGGGAAAATAAAAACGAGTCCAGAAGAACGAAGGAACCCCACAACAGGGCGCAGCATTGAAGGTACACAGAATCGGGGCATTTCCACGCTATAAAGGGGTGAAACAGCTCTCACTAAAACACGAGAGGAAGAAGCCCCTCCCCCACCCCCCATCCCCCACACCTTGCACAACGCCAACGCACAAGTGTGAAAACAGGACTGGGGCATCCAGATAATCACTGGCAGCCCCGGGGCTTGTACCTGTGTGCTGCAAGAAGAGGGACCCCAAGTGCTGGGGGTGTGCACGGACTTTCCCTGAGTGCCCACATGGGTGAAGGCACCGCCTCCAGGCGGACAAAGGCCCTTAAAACACGGCCTTTCCCAAGCACTGAAGGCATAACCTCAGGTGCAAATAAAGATCTCCAGCCCACGGACTTTCACTACCTTCTGCTTGGGTGAAGGCAGTGCCCTAAGAGCATTTGCACAGGCAAAGGCAGAGCCCTAGGCTTGAATAACGATCTCCAGCCCAGGCTTGGACCTCCAGTGAGGACCCTGTGCGGACTGGAGCGCGGCAGTGGAAGCAGCCCCAAAGACTGCTGAAGGAACCTTGGGCAGAGGGGCAGACCAGGAACTACCAGGAGGCCTGACCCCCGAGGACAAGGAGACCGGAGCCCCCGGAGCTTGCAAGGTGCAGGCAGACCCTGAGTGCAAAAACAAAGCTGAAAAGGGGAGGGGCCAACATTGGCCAGCAATAAGGAAGTCCAGAAGAAAAAGACTATCAAGAGAAACTCTGGAATACTCGACAACTTCTACACAGAGAAAATCCAGACAACAGAGGAGGGAAAACAAAAATCCAAACCTCCCCAAAAATATGAAAGTTGGTCACAAGCTATGGAAGAGTTTAAAAATGAAATGCTGAGGAAGATGGAAGAAATCTGACAAGAAAATAACAGTTTAAAAGGCAGAATTTTGCAATTGGAAAGTGAGACAAGTCAACTGAAGACCAAAAATGACCAGATTGAAAAGGAAAACCAAAACATTAGAGCCAAAATCCAAAACATTAAAGCCTAAAACCAAAACATTAGAGCCAAAAACCAATACATTAAAGCCTAAAACCAAAACATTAGAGCCAAAAACCAATACATTAAAGCCAAAAACCAAAACATTAAAGCTGAAAACCAAAACATTAAAGCCGAAAACGAGTCCTTAAAGGCTAGAATCGAACATTTAGAAACCAATGATCTCTCAAGACAACAAGAACAAATAAAACAAAGTCAAAAGACTGATAAAATAGAAGGAAACATGAAATATCTCAATGAGAGAGTGACAGACCAAGAAAACGGGTCTAGAAGAGACAACTTGAGAATCATTGGTATTCCAGAAAAGGCAGAAATTAATAGAAACTTGGACTCCATACTTAAAGAAATTATTCAGCAAAATTGCCCTGAAGTTCTACAACAAGAGGGCAATATAGACATTGAAAGGATCCATAGAACACCCTCTACACTGGACCCAGAAAAGTCAACACCCAGAAATATAATAGCGAAATTGAAGAGCTTTGAAGTTAAAGAAAAACTCTTAAAAGAAGCCAGAAAGAGACAATTCAAATATCAAGGAGCACCAATAAGGATCACACAGGATCTGGCAGCCTCAACGCTAAAAGACCGCAAGGCTTGGAATACAATATTCAGAAAGGCAAGAGAGCTGGGCCTGCAACCACGAATCAACTACCCAGCGAAACTAACCATATACTTTCAGGGGAAAGTATGGGCATTCAACAAAATTGAAGAATTCCAAGTTTTTGCACAAAAGAGACCAGGACTAAATGGAAAGTTTGACACTCAACCACAAATATCAAGAGAAACATGAAAAGGTAAATAAGAAACAGAGGGAAAAGAAAGAAAACTCATAGTCTTTTAAGTTTGACTCTTTAAGGGCATAAATAAGATCTAATTATCTGTATTACTAGGTGGAGAAATGCTATGTATAATTCTCTGTAGTGAACTCTATACACTATTATAATATTCACTATTATAGCAACCAGAAGAATAACTCATAGGGAGAGGACAGGATACTAAATGGTCTAAGAAGACATGGGGGGGGGGAAAGAGGTGGCGAATAGTAGGGGACACCAAGGAAAATCCGAGTAAATAAGAAAAATAAGATATTCTATTACACACAAAGAGGGCATGGGGAGGGGAGGGGATAAATAATACCATAAGAAGGAGAGGAAGAGAGCATAATCAAACCTTACTCTCCATGTAATCAACCCGGAGAAGGAAGAGTAGCTTTATTATCCATCTGGATAAAAAACTCTATCTAACCCTACTGAGAAAGTCAGAAGGGATAAACCAAAGGGAGCAGGGGAGTGGGGAGGCCAAAAAAGAGAGGGGAGAAGAAGGGGGAGGGAATTCATTTGGTCTTTTAAAAACAAAAAAAAGGGGAACAACAAGGGAGGGGGAAGAAAGGGAAGTCAATCAAGGGAGAGGATAAGGGATACTGGCTCAAAGCAAACCACTGGTGTAAAAGAAAATAGTGTAATAAGAAGGAGTGGGTCTAGAAGAGGATATAAAAATGTCAGTGAATACACAACTAACAATTGTAACTCTGAATGTGAACGGGATGAACTCGCTCATAAAACGGAAGCAAATAGCAGAGTGGATCAGAAACCAAAATCCTACCATATGTTGTCTACAAGAAACACATATGAGGCGGGTAGACACACACAAGTTCAAGGTTAAGGGTATGAGCAAAATATTTTGGGCATCAAATGAGAAAAAGAAGGCAGGAGTAGCTATCATGATCTCTGACAAAGCCAAAGTAAAAATAGATATGATTAAAAAAGACAGGGAAAGTCATTACATCCTGATTAAAGGCAGTATAGACAATGAGGAAATAACACTGCTCAATATATATGCACCAAGTGGTATAGCATCCAAATTCATAAAGGAGAAACTGGCAGAGCTCAAGAAGGAAATAGATAGTAAAATCATAATAGTGGGAGATCTAAATATTCCTCTTTCAGATCTAGATAAATCAAACCGAAAAATAAATAAGAAAGAGGTAAGAGAGGTGAATGAAGTCCTAGAAAAATTAGATTTAATGGATATGTGGAGAAAAATAAATAGGGACAAAAAAAGAATACACCTTCTTTTTCAGCTGCACATGGTACATTTACAAAGATTGACCATGTAATAGGGCATAGAATCATGGCAAACAAATGCAAAAGAGCAGATATAATAAATGTAACCTTCTCAGATCATAATGCGATAAAAATAAGAAAATAGAAGCCAGGCAAATGTGGAAGTAGCATGTAAATCACAGATTCTGAAATCATTTTGATGAAGTCTTCAAAATATTCACCTTAGGCACAATATAGCTTTCTCCTGAGTTCCTCATAGAGTCTTGAAGTTGCCTTTCAGAAATGTGTCTAGTTTGTCCTGAGCTCTAATGCAGGTACTTCTGCCAATCACTGGTATTCTGGGGATGTGTCTAGGATATTGATAATAAATCCAAATCCTCTGACTCTCTGAAGTTCACAGGGTTGCTCTCTTGTCAAAATAGTGGGGGGAGACAAAGTCTTTTATGTCTTTTCCCCCTTCTCCCTTCCCCCTTTTCTCTAGCACTTCTTTCTCAGAATTTGGCTGGAGCTGTTCTCTTTTGGTTTGCTACCAGAATGCTAGACTCTGAACTGGTTTGCTATTTTATATAAAATCCATGTGGTGTAACTAAATTTCTTCAGTCAATCCCAAGATATTTTCTGTTATACCTAGTTGAAATGCTTCTGATTGATTCCATAGAGATGTTTTCATCTGACAAATATATCAGGGCTAGAGTATTTTGTCAGTTATTTTAAGTCATATTGGGTTATTGATTGACTCAAATGACCCCTCCTACCACCCTTACACCAACTGGAAGCCAGGACAGCAGGGAGCCATCTTACCTAGCCACACAGAGAAATGGATCCTCCTTCAGAGACTGTTTGAAAAGGTTCAGGAATAAAGACTGATGGTAGATTGATGGAAATTGGGTATGAACATGGGGTAGTGGTCAGTCAATAAACATTTATTAAATGCCTACGTGCCAGGCATATTAAGTGCTAGTGATACAAAGAAAGGTAAAAAACAGTTCAAACTCCTGAGAAGCTCTCAATCTAATAGGAGAGACAACATGCAAACAACGATCTACAAAAAAAGCAATATAACGTGGAAATAATCATTAGAGGTAAGACATTGGAATTAAGAGGGAACAGGAAAGAACATATGCAAGAGATGTCACAAAGGAAAAATAGATAGACCTTAGCAACAGATTGGACATGAAGGGTGAGAAATAGTGAGAAGTTGAGAGTGATACCTAACTTGTGAACCTGGGTGACTAGGAAGATGGTGTTGCCTTCAATAGTAAAGGGGACATTTGGAAGGGGGGGGGAGAGAGTTTGTGGGGAAGATAATAAATTTAGTTTTGGAGATATTAAATTTAAGATATCTTTGGGACATCCAGTTTGAGATAATCAAGAAGCAGTTGGAGATGTGAGGTTGGGGGCCAGCAGAGAAGTTCAATTCAATACAATAAATAAAAGTGCCTGCTAGGTTCTAGGCAGAGTACTAAGCACTGATGATATAAATATGAAAAAGTCAGTCCCTTCCTTCAATGTGCTTACAATCTAACCAGGGAAAAGCACACATAAAAGGAGGCAGGAAAAGGAGAGGAGAGGACACAAAGGAGGCACCTGGCTCAGGGGCATCTTGTTCTGTGGAATTAAAACCAGACAGTAGCAAAGTAGAGTGTCCCTCTAATTCCACAGAACTTTCTGCTCCCTATAAAGGAAGCTATAGGCAGGAATTTGGTGCTCTACTACTCTCCAGTCTTCCAATTGGAGGGGAGATGAGTCTAAGGGAAGTGCTCTTCTGCTTTGAGTTAGCAGCATGGTGATGAGATTAAAAGCCATGAGTTTATCCTAGGTTGGTCATCTTGTTACCAAGAGTTGAAACTAGCCAGAGCAGAAGCTGCAAAGTGGAGGTCAAGCTTGAATGAGTAGATTTGAGAACCATCATTATAGAGATGATAATTTAACCTGGGTAGCTGACAAGAGCTACGAATGAAATAGGAAATATAGAAGAGAGGGTCCAGGATAGAACCTTGTGGAACACCTTGGGTAAACGGGCATGAACTAGATGAAGATTCAACAAAGAAGATATAGAAGAAACAGTGTGGAGTTGGGGGAAGAGTAGGAGAAAAGTGGAGTCAGAAGAGAGTATTAAGGAGAAAAAGGTGATTGCAGAAAGGTCAAGAAGGATGAGAACTGAGAAAAAACCATTAGATTTTATTAAAAGATCTTAGTAACTTTAGAGAGAGCACTTTTGTTTGAATGATAAGGTCAAAAACCAAACTATAGAGAGTTAAGAAGAGGGAGAGGAAAGGAAGTGGAGATTTCTATTGTAGATGGCTTCAAGAAGTTCAACAACAAAAAACAGGTGACAAGGGATAGAAGGATTAAGTGAGGGATTTTTAATTTAATTTAATTTAATTTAATTTTTATTTTTTTAAACCCTTACCTTCCATCTTAGAATTAATACTTTGTTTTGGTTCCAAGGCAGAAGAGTAGAACAGTAAAGGCTAGGCAATGGGGATTAAGTGACTTGCACTGGGTCCCACAGTTAAGAAGTGTCTGAAATCATAGGATCTTCAGTTTCTAGGCCTGGCTCTTAATCCACTCAGTCACCCTGCTGCCTCTGAGGAATTTTTTTTAATTTAAATTTTTATTTTTATTGTCATACAAAACATACTTCCATATTGGACATTGTTGTATGAGCAAACCAAAATCCCCAAATAAAACCATAAATACACTGATGTGAAAGAAGACTCCACCAATATTTCACTGGGATTTTTAAGAATGGGAGAGATGTAAGCATGGTGGTAGGCAGTATAGGCAAGTAGAAATGCAGGTAGTCTAGGGCAGTCTTCGGAGTGGGTAAGACAGAACGCAGCCTTTCCCTATCCACAGAGCTTAAGGGAGATGCTTTTTGTTTACTGCTTGCCATTTACTTCCTGTTTCTATTACCCTTTCTTGGCTATTTGAGTGACCGCCAAATTTAGAAGCTTTATCCCTCTAAATATTTACTTTATTTGTAGGCAGTTTAAACTTATTAGACAACAAATTTGAGCTTTTTGCTGTCATTATTGAATGCATAGAGATGAAGAAAATGGCACCTTTTTTTTTTTTTTTTTTTTTTTTGGTTAGGCCAAGTTGTGCTGGGGGCAAAGTCTGAGACAGTGTCATTCTTCTTTTCCACATTAGCCTTGCAAAGTACCTATGATCAGTAGAGATATCCCTAGGTCCCATGAGCCCTAGAAAACCGATATGATGGGAATCCTGAGTTCTCTTGCCACTTTTTGCTTTCTTGTTTGAAAGCAAAAGTTTAACATTTATTGGAGAGGAAGAATTTCACCTATATTCCCTTAGTCTGAGCTAGAGGGTTCCCTGTGCAGCATCCACTTTAGCTTGAGTTAATGTCTGAAGCTTATGACCTCCCCCTGGTGGTTAGAAAAATATAAAACAATTTTAAGAACAACAAACATTTGTTTGATCTATCCTATGTAAAAGTATTTCATTTACTTTTTACCCTTTGGAATTTCAGTTGATCAAAAAAATATCTTTATAGAACTTTATGAAATAATTGAAAATGATGGCATCACAAAATGTATTTTAGCAAAATGAGAGGCTGAAAGTTGGTATTTTTCTTTCTTTCTTTTTTTTTTTTTAAAACCCTTGTACTTCGGTGTATTGTCTCATAGGTGGAAGATTGGTAAGGGTGGGCAATGGGGGTCAAGTGACTTGCCCAGGGTCACACAGCTGGGAAGTGGCTGAGGCCGGGTTTGAACCTAGGACCTCCTGTCTCTAGGCCTGACTCTCACTCCACTGAGCTACCCAGCTGCCCCCCTGGTATTTTTCTTTTTAAATAACTTGGTCTTTTTTATTTTCTATTCTATTATGTGCACCAGGAAATCAATACTTGCTAAAGAAGGCCAGTTTTCAGAAAGCAAGTCAGAAAATAAAGGAGAGTGTTTTTGAAAGAAAAGAATAACAATTTAAAATTCTTTATTTCTAATACAAAGTTTCAAAAGTACATGTTGCTACAAATAAATTAAATTACTAATGTGATTAAATGATTTGATTATATAGCTTGAAAGAATTAAATATGCAAAGCCTTATCAACTTCTGAAAGGGAAAGAATATACTTTCCCTTGGTACCCAAAGATTCAATGTCACTCCCAAGAAATTCAATTAAACCTGACTCAGAATAATTGATTATAGTTACTTTCACTCACTTCTAAAGATTTAACAAAATATTTCTTTTCTAATGAATGCATAAGAATAAATCTTGAATAAACAAAAATAAAAATGTGACTTTAAAATAATTTAACATGTAAAATCCCCTGATTCCTACTAATATATTATTTAATGATGCTAGTTTCTGTTGTCTATACATTGGGTCAAGACCAATAGAGATATAAGTTTAAGGAAGACATTTTCCCGTTAAGACAGAAACATATTCTACTGTGCTTACTTGACATCAAAATAATTGGCCAATGCAGCATAAACAAAAACAGTGTCAACTTAATTAAAAATAAACTAAAGCAGCTGTGGGATTTGGTGAAGAACAAGCAAACTTTCCATTTCATTTTCATTTTGTTATCTAACTGTTTTGATGTTATTGAGGCACACCTAAGAATCAGTATCAAACTTGGGTTTAGTGTCACCTAATTAGTGACATGGGTCATTTTGGATGTCTAGAGATAATCCTTAACTTCCTTGTAAGCTTCTAGAATTTGCATCCTTCTTGAGAATGGGAACCATTTTGTTTTTCATATTTGTATCTTTGAATCTCCCTAGCAAAGTGCTTGGCACACAATGGGTGCTTAATTAGTATTTTTGGTGGAATGGAATGAATTGTATCACCTGGGACATCTTACAAGCTCTCAAGAGTGTGGTCAATAAAATATAAGCCAATGAACAGCATTATAGCTTGTGATAAAGATTTTTCTCTACCTTGATAAACAGAAGGACTAGCACTAGAACTGGTCAGGGGGAATTACTGATTGAGAACTGAAAAGATGATGTACTACATGAAAGGTTAGCAGTCATCTTTTTCATTCCAACAGTTTCCCATTCCAATTTATAGGCTGCCCTGTTAAAATTTGAATAGATTTTTTTTGGAGACAACAAAAACCTCCATAGCCTCCATCAAAGAGGTAAGATTCATCTTAGATGAACATGACTGGAAATTTATGTCAGTTTCTAGAGATGCTCTATTGCAAAGATGTTTTTTTATGTATTTATTGGTCAGTAGGATCCAGTATGACATTCTGGGGGATGTTGACTTTTTTCTATATTGGAATGCATTTTTTTCCATAGATTATCTATCTGTTTCTCCTCATTTCACTGAAGTTTGTTTCTTTTGTTGCAACTGCACAATCTTAAAAGGGAAGCGAAAAGATAAATAAGAATGTATATGCAAGTAAGTGAAATAATTATTGTCATTTAACCTATTGTTGATAAAAATCTGATTCCTTCTAGACTATATGGAAATTTAAAACTGCTTTATGATAAACTTTATAAAATTAAACAGAGCTATTTTTTAAATATAAAACTTTTCTGTCCAAATCCATCAATGTCTGCTCAGACACAAGTATTTTTGGTCACAGCCTAGGATGGCCCTGTTTCACTCAATTACTAGTTTGCTCATACTGTAGTTAAAAATATATATAAATCATCAGGTAAAAAGTAAGATTTTTTTAGGTTACATGATTCTCCCCTCTCAAGAGACCTATATTTAGCAATCTTAGGCTTTAATAATCACATCTGTAGCCAGTGCTGATGATTTTTCCCTCCATTCTACTTTATATTAGCTGCATTTTTAACTATTGAGAGAGGATGATCATTTTGAATGTCTGCCAAGTAAAGTGATTATGGTCATTACCATCATCCTATTTTTCCTGTTGAGATGATTCTTTTGGGGTCAGCTGGAAGCTTATTTCATTTAACCAGCTTCCCATACAATACAATGCCTATTATGTTTAAAGTGCTGTGGATAGCTCTGTCTAGATCCCAAATGGCAATGGCTGATAATGATGATGACAGTAATGCTATTTGCTTTTTGGTCAAAGTCTCTCTCCCACAGATGCTCAAGAGGTTGCTTGATATATATATATATATATAGGTTTTGGAGTATCCAAGTGGGCCAAATTGCTCTATCTTAATTAGTTCGCCTGCTTCCAGTCTCTTTCCTCTTTTCCATATAGCTGCCAAAGTGATATTCCTAAAGCAGAGGGCTGACTGAATCACTTCCCTGCTCAGTAAACTCTGCTGTAAAATCAACACAAACTCCTCTGCTGTTTAAAATTCTTCATAGTCTGGATCCAGTTTACCAATCTAGATTAATACATATTATTCCCCTTCACACACTTTTTGGAATAGGCAAATTCAACTCTTTGCTGTTTCTCACACACATTTCATCTCATTTAGCTCAGTGCCTGTCCCATAGAAAGCTCTATATAAATGTTAATGCTCCTATTTCTGTTCCTGTGCATAGGCTGTTCCCTTTTTTTGGAACACACTACTTTTTTTTACCTCTACCCCTTCAAATTCCTGATTTCCCATAAAGCTGAACTGAAACACCATTACCTACTTGAGGCCTTTCTTGTTTGCCTTAGCTGTTAGTATACCACCAAAATAGCCATTTATTTATTTTGCATTTATTCTGTATTTTTTTAATATGTCTGTATTGTCTCCTAAAGAATATCCTTGAAGGCAGAGATAATTTTATTTTTGTCTTTGTTATCACTGTCTGGTAGTCCAATGATATTCTCTGAGACTAATGGCATGTCTGCTCTTATGAACATTGTGGATATACATTAAAAATAATATCTTATTTTCCCCTATTGCATGTGAAACAATGTTTAAGTATTCATTTTTTTTAAGTTTTGAGTTCCAGATTCTTTCCCTTCTTCTGACTCTCCCTCTTTCTTGCCTTCCTGAGATGGTGAACAATCTGATATAGATTTTATATGTGTGTGGAAGAGATCTCAAATTAAAAAAAGGAAAAAGAAAAAGAAGAAAGAAAATGAAATATATTATGTTTCGATCTGCATTTAGATTCCTTCTTGGAAGACAGATGACATTTTCCATCATGAATCTCCAGAATTATCTTGGATCACTACATTACTGAGAATAACTAGGTCATTCACTGTTGTTCACCAAGAGATATTGCTGTTACTATAATAATGTTCTCCTGGTTCTGCTCACTTCACTTTGCATCAGTTTATATAAGTCTTTCCAGATTTTTTGAAACCATCCTGCTTGTCATTTCTTTTAGCACGGCAGTTTTCTATAACTATTATATACCACAACTCAGTCATTCCCCAATCAATGAGTAATTTCTCAATTTTCAGTTCTTTGCCATCACAAAAAGAGCTTCAATAAATATTTTTGTACAAATAGGTCCTTCTCCCCCATTTTTTTTATTTCTTTGGGATATAGATCTAGTAATGATATTGATGGATTGAAGGGTATGCAGTTTTAAAATCTTCTAAGCATAGTTCCAAATTGCTTTTCAGAATGGTTGGATAAGATCACTGATCAACTCTACCAACATTGTATGTGTCCCAGTTTTCCTGCCTTCCCTCCAACATTTAACATTTTTCTTTTCTGTCATATTAGCCAATCATGTTTGTCAACAGATAGATGTGAGGTGGTACCACAGAGTTGTTTTAATTTGCATTTCTCTAATCAAGAATGATTTAGAGCATTAAAAAAAACCCTTACCTTCCATCTTGGAATCAATACTGTATATTGGTTCCAAGGCAGAAGAAGAGTGGTGAGGACCAGACAATTTGTTTACAGTATTACCTTTTATGTTTAGATCATGTACCATGTTGACCTTCTTTTGGTAAACAATGTGAGATGTTGGTCTATTCCCAGTCTCTGCCATGACATTTTCTAATTTTCCCAACAGTTTTTGTCAAAATAATACATTTTTTTTAAGGTTGTTGACAGAAAAATGTTTTTTTAACATTTATTAATATTCATTTTTAACATGGTTACATGATTCATGCTCCACCTTTCCCCTTCAAC
>NC_058130.1:302564933-302652359 GCF_016433145.1 Gracilinanus agilis | reverse complement strand
GTGATACCTCAGAGTTGTTTTGATTTGCATTTCTCTAATTATTAGAGATTTGGAACACTTTCTCATGTGCTTATTGATACTTTTGATTTCTTTACCTGAAAATTGCCTATTCATGTCTCTTGCCCATTTATCAATTGGGGAATGGCTTGATTTTTCATACAATTGCTTTAACTCTGTTTGCTCGGTTGTCTGGATTTTCTCTGTGTAAAAGCTGTCGAGTGTTAAAGACTTCTTTTTCTTGTTGTTATTCTTTCTCTTCTGAACTTCCTGAGACTGAGTAGCCATTGTTAGCCCAGCAGCTTCTCAGATTTATCCTCGCGCTCAGTGTCTGTCCACGGTCTATTGGCTCCTGAGGTCTGAGTTCTGGTTTTTTCCAAGGTCAAGCCCCCTGGTGGACTCCCTTGCTTGATCCTCTGCCGGAGGTTCCTTTACAAGTCTCAGGGCGCTGCTTCCACAGTCATATACCCTTCTGCACTGGTTCCCCACTCAGGTTTTCAGAGCTTTAGTTCCTGGTTGTGTCTGCCTCCACCCACGCCTCTGCTGTGCCTGCGCTCTGCGCCCAGCGTCCTGCTCCCGTGCTCAGATTTCGCCTGCGTTTTTTGGCTTAATAGGGTCCTAAGTCTTGCTGCTCTCAGGAACAGGCCCCGGAGCTGCCAATGACTCGATGGGTGCCCCAAACTTGCTCTATTTATTTTTAGCTGGCTTCGGAGCTATAGATGTGTGTGGAGGGGTTGGGGGTGGGGTGGTTGCTCAGCCCGCGATTTTGTGAGGGCTGTTTCACCCCTTTATAGCATGGAAATGCCTCGATGCCACGGACCTTCCACGCTGTGCCCTGTTGTGGGGGTTCCTCCGTTCGTCTGGACTTGTTTTTGTGTCCCCTTGAGGAGTTTTGTGTGTTTTGGTCAGGAGAGGTTAAGAGCTGCTTCTTACTCTGCCGCCATCTTAACCCGGAACCCCTCAAAATAATACATTTTGATGATGATGATGATGATACCTGAGTGGATAGAAAATTCAATGGCCATTCAGTCAACAAATATCTATTAAGTGTTATTGTGTGCCAGCCGTCATACTAATTGCTAGGTATACAAATAATGGCAAAAAAATGGTTATTGCCCTCAAGGAGCTTCCATTCTAAAGGGGGAAACAGCATTAAAACAAGTCTGTACAGACAAGATATAAAAGATACTTAGAGATATGGGCAATAATCTCAGATTATTAGCATTAGCACAGTGATGTGGGGGTAGGAGGTGGAGGGAAAGAAGGGATCCCTGGTAGAAGGTAAGATTTGAGCTAAATCTCGAAGGGAGTTAGATGTGAGTATGAGAGCATTTCAGGCACGAGATATTCAGTGCAGAGGAACTGAGTCAGGAGATGAACATTGGGTGTGAGGAACAGCTAGTAGTTCATTGTAGCTAAACTGTAGGATGTGGAAAAGATTCTAATTAAGAAGACTGAAAAGGGAGGAAGAGGCATGTTAATAGTGCTTCAAATGCCAAAGGGATTTTATAATTGATCCTGGATTTGGCAGGGAGCCCCAAGTGTTTGTTAAGTGAGGAGGTGGATGACAATGTCTGCTCTGTGGGTTACGAAGATCATTTTGGCAGCTGAGTGTAAGGTGACTTAGAATGGGGAGAGGCTTAAGACAGGGAGAGCCATTAAAACTTTATTTCAATAGTTCAAGTGGAAGATGACAAGGACCTAAACAAGGGTGGTGGCTATACGAATAAAGAGAAGGAGATAGATGGGAGAGATTTTGTGGAAGTATGAATGACAAAATTTCGTAACTGATTGGATAGAAAGGATGAGGAAGAGTGAGAAATTGAAGGTCACTCAGAGAGTTACTAGAAGAATAGTGATGTTTCATAGTGAAAGGGAAATTTGGATGGGGGATCAAGTTTGGAAGAAATAATAATGTAATAAAATCAGCAATGCAGACCACAGCCTATCCATATTCATCCTATGCCATCGTGCCTCACTCAAAGGGAAAAGAGGGGTGTCAGGGTTTTTTCTCACCAAGGCATAACTGAAGGTACAGAGCCTTCACCTGTCTTGACCTTGAGGTGATGGAGAGCAGTAGAGAGGAGAAATGATGAAAGGAGTGAGGGGGATTTTCCTTATGGCTCCTGGGCAGTTAGTTCTGTGGGTGCTTATAAAGTTATAACTGACCTGAGGAGCTTACATATAGCTTAGAAACATGAAAGATTGGGAGCTTGAAAGCAAAGAGAGAGGGCAGATTGTGGGGAGTATTTTGTGGTTTAGTTGTTTCAGTTGTGTAAAATTCTGTGACTCCATTTGGGGATTTTATAGAAAAGATACTGGTGTGGTTTGCTATTTCCTTCCTCAGCTCTTTCTATAGATGAGGAAACTGAGGCAAACAGGGCTAAGTGACTTAGTCACATAGACAGTGTTTAAGGTCAAATCTGAATTTAGGTCTTTATGACTCCAGACCTGGTATGGTTCTCTATTCACTGTGGGGAATGTTAAGGAATAATTAACTATAGGTGAGGGGTTTTGGGAAAGAAAATTCACAATTGGCTATTGTGGGAAGGGAGGGGGACATGACTTATCATCTCACCTAATCCTCCAATTTGTTTATAACAAAACCTTTAGGATCAGGCCATAGTCAATGAGGGGAAGGAGGTTTTGATCTCCAACTGTATATTACTGGAATAGACTATGTTATTATTTCAAGTTTTATGATAGAAAAGTAGAAGGATTTTTTGATTAACCTCTGGCTCTAGAAATAAAGAAACATAACTTTCAAAGAAAATGCTGACATAAAAGCCTTTAGGAAATCTTGCTACCATGATTTTAATTATACTACTAAGTCTTGAAATAAGTAGGACTAATAGTATAATACCAGCATCAGAAACTGAATTCAAGAATAGAGGGCTGATGTCTATTACTGCTTATCAAGCACTAGTGATTAGCCCTGTAGGGAGCATCCCTTTTAATGTTATGAGAACATATTCTTATTCTATGGAAGTATATTTCTTATCCTTCAGTCTTAATTACTACTTAATCTTGCCAATGTAGCATCTAGTTCTCCACCCTCTCTAAGACCTCCAGCCAACAAGTCAGTCAACAATCATTTTTCAAGTGCTTACAGACATTGTATTAAGCACTGGAAATATGAAGAAAAGCAAAAATATAGTCCCTGGAGACAGCTAGGTGGGCTCAGTGGATAGAGAGCCAGTCCTAGAGATCCAAGGTTCTGGGTTCAAATCTAGCACCAGACACTTCCTGTGTGATCCTGAACAAGTCACTTAACCTCAGTTGCCTAGCCCTTGCCACTCTTCTGCCTTGGGACCAATATTTAGTATTGATTCTAAGACAGAAAGCAGGATTAAAAAAACAAAACAAAACATTGTCCTTGTCCTGAAGGGGCTGACATTCAGCCAGGTTGGAGACAATATGCAAAAGCTATGTACCTATAAGACAGATACAGTGCAAATGAGAGGTAATCTCTAAGGGCAGGACCTATCATCAGTGTGAAGAGAGGATGGAAGGGATGGACAAAGAAAGTACTTTTGTAGTATTTGAGCCGAGTCTTTGAGCTAGGAGTCAGAGATAAGGAGGAAGAGCATTAGTGGACATCCAGTGAAAAGTCAGGAGATGGAGTATTATGTGAAAGGAATAACAAGAACTCCAGTGTTGCTGGATTATAAAATACGAAGAATGGAGTAAGTATAAGAAAACTGGAAAAGGAAGAAGGAACTAATTTGCGAAGGGCTTTAAATCCTAACAGAAGATTTTATATTTGACTTCGAAAGCAATAGGGAGTCACCAGAGTTTATTTTAAAATGGGAATGATATGGTTATAACTGACTTTTAGGAAGACAACATTGATAGCCATGTGAAGGATAACCTGGAGTGGGAGATTTGAGACAGGGAATCCAGTGAGAAAACTATCACAATCAATGATACATGTTAAAACCAGTGGAAATACGCATCGGCTATGGGAGGGGGAGGTGAGGAGTGTGTGTGTGTGTGTGTGTGTGTGTGTGAAGGGGAGGGTAGGAGCATGAATCATGTAACCATGTTAACTTTTCTAAAAAATAAATATTATTAAAAGAAAACTATCTCAATAGTCCAGATGTAAGATACTGAGGGCTTGCACCAGGTGATCACTGAGTAGTAAAATAGGAACATAAAAGAGATGTTGTGAGAATAGAAATAAAAGACTTGGCAACAGATTGGCTATGTGGTATGAGAGGGAGGAGTTAAGGTTGGTACCTGGAAGGAAGGGGCTGTCTTTAACAATCAGTACATTTGGAAGAGGGAAGGGTTCTTGGGGGAAAGATTAAGATCTGTTTTGCACAGGTTAAGTTTGAGATGCCATATGATAGCAGCAGTTGAAACCATCCAAGATACATTTTGTGATTTTTCTCAGAGTATACAGCTCAGAACTGCCATTTCTGGTTTTACCTATAGTGGTTAATTTTGTTGTATTATCCAGGCTTAAACAGTTTGTATTTACTGAATAAAAAGGTTGGAAGTATTTTTAGAATGTGTATTGTTTTCTCATTGCATTTGTAAATCTATCCTAATTAATCTGGACCTAAATAAAACTAACCTAAATAACCTGGACCAGAAAAGTAGATTTCCTGGAGAAAACCCTACCTGTGAGGACCCATTATGATTCCAGATTGATTAAAAAAGTGACAGCAATATAAGATGTTCCCAGAAATCAGAAACTACATCTTGATACTCTGACTAAGCCTTTGGATATAATAAACTGAACTGTAGGGGTTGGCCCCTCTATCCATTTCTGTCCTTCCCATGTGCTGATATTTTATCTTGATTGTAAAAACCCTTGTGCCACAAAAGGAGAATGCCCCAATGGCTCCTTGTCAATGTGTCTGTCAATCATTTTTTATAATGGTAAGAAACATCCAAATATAGTTAGACTTTCCATGAAACCTATAAAATATTTGGACCTGTATGTATCCCAGGGAGGGAATCCTGAAGTGTATAGATATCATATATGGAATGATTCACTGGGGAGACTAACATATCTCCCAATGAATTAGAGGAGGGATTGTGAAAATTTAACCCCAGTTTGCCTGCCTTTTCCTTGGTAACCTAAGATCAGTCTTGGGGTTTTAAAAGGAAAGTTTTATATTGAATTTGAAAATCCATTCTCTAGTGAATTGGATTTCTGTTAAGCTCCATGCCTTGATTGGATTAAGAATAAGACCTGAGGTTTATCTCTATAAGGGGGATACATGAGTATTCTGGGAGGACACCAGAAGCCTTATGGTTCCTTAACACCTGGAAGATGCTTGCCTCTTGTCCCATGTAACTCCTGACATCCTGAAGACCTGGACTGAGGTCAAGTCTGACTCATCAGAGAGTCCTAAAAAAGTGGCATCATGGAGGTTATAAGTTTCAGGTCCTGGTGTGGAAAGGACAGTGAGACAAGCTAACTAGGGGAGCATGAGCTCAGGTAAGTACTAACTAGGTGCAGAGGCTTGGAAATAGAAACTGCCCGCCAATGTGGCTTGTACCTTTTCTTTCTCTGTCCTGCTCTTTTAATTTATTTAGTAAATTATA
This sequence comes from Gracilinanus agilis, assembly GCF_016433145.1. NCBI lineage: Eukaryota > Metazoa > Chordata > Mammalia > Didelphimorphia > Didelphidae > Gracilinanus > Gracilinanus agilis. The sequence goes on along the minus strand of NC_058130.1, from coordinate 302,646,803 downwards.
AATTAATATAGAGTCTCAAGAGAGTTTAAATTTTAACATATTTCTGTTCAATTTTTCTAGTTTGGGAAGAGGGTGATAAGTGAGCAGGGATGAAGTAGTAATAAAATCCACAAGAGATTGCTATGCTTGTTATTTCTAGGCAATGATTTATAGGACCATTGATTTAGAAGTGGAAGGAAGCATAATGATTATCTAGTCTAACACTTTCATTTTATAGATAAGGAAACTGAAGCCCAAAAAGTCATCTAGCTGTGGAGGCAGCTCAGTGACACAATTGGAAGATTGCTGGGCCTGGAGTCAGGAAGATGAGTTCAAATCTAGCCTCAGACCTTGAGTTAATGATTTAGCCTGTTTGCCTCAATTTCCTTAATTGTAAAATGGAGCTAATTAATAACATTTACCTCCCAGGATTGTTGTAAAGATCAGATGAGATAATATTTGTAAAGCTGTAAGTTCAATATCTGGTTCATAATAGATACTCTAGATTGTATGCTACTATTGTTATTTTATAGATAACAAGTGACAAGAAATTGGCATTTTCTGATTTCAAAGCCAATGTTCTTTCTTGTATAATACATAAAACATCAAACTTCTATATGATAAAAATATGGTAGAACCTTACTCTTTTCAACCTGAGATTTTATTTGATATCATCTAGATTAGGTCTGGAGATGGTTCATGGTAAAAAGAAAAAAAAAACAGCAAGCACACAAAACAAAGCATTGCTTTGAATGAGACCATGTGAGAATGAAGATGGTGCTATTATCATGATGATATTGTTATTACTGATGATAATAATCTCATAATCTTTAAAGTAAGAGATTATTTTAGAATTTCAGATGTTTTAGTAAAGCGCTTTCCAGGAATCATTCCTTAGGCAAATTAAGAGAGTATGCAAATTCCTGTCTGTTATTTAGGCTGAATGGATGAGAGTATTTTTATTCAATAAAACTGATTCCTTATGTAAGGGAGGTATGACCAAATATGACCAAATGGTTTCTTCCAGTTGGGAAATTATGATAAAGTGTTAATGTGTTAACAAGATATTAATACCATATCTACAAAGTATGAAGACCTTTGTCTGGATCAGAAAGAGAGCCAAGGAGTGGTCCTACCTCTGGTGGGCTTTAAATAGCTAAGCTTATCAACAGTCCCAATAGTTGGCATAATTGGAGAGTCTGAGCTAGGAGTAGCTTTATGGAGTGTGATTGCTTTGCTTCTATCAGAGGGCTTCAGGTGAAGAGAAATTGATTTCTTTGTCTTTCCCTCCTTTGTCTATAATGGTTAGTATCTCAAGTACTTGCCAGTAGGAAGCATTCCATTTACCAATTTGGGAATAAACCTAGTCAAGAAAGTTTGGGTGCATCTGGCAGAGTAGACACGTACTCTCAAATTATACACAAACACACAGAAGCAGACACACATTATACCAACCCACTTATACATAAAGAGAGGAAGGCTGAGTGACTGGGAGGAAGCAGAAAGGAAAATCAACCATAAATTTGAGGAAGAAGTAGACATTGATAACAGACTTCTCTACTAGCAGCAATGCAAGGATCCAGAGCAAGGTTATCCACATTCAGAGGAAGAACTGTGGGAGGAGAAACACAGAAGAAAAACAACTGCTTGAACACATGGGCTGATGGGGTTATTATTGGGGATGTAGACACTAAATGATAACTCTAGTCCAAGAATCAATAATATGAAATTAGGTCTTGATCAATGATACATGTAAAATCCAATGGAATTGTGCATTGCCTAAGGGGGATTAGGGGGGAGAGGGAAAGAACATGAAATATGTAATTATGGGAAAATATTCAAAATAAAAATAAAAAAATAAAAAAAGAAGTAGACATTGAAATCTAGAATCAAGCTATGGGAACTACCTTTTCAGCAATGATCCACTGCTCACAGGGAAGTTTCCTGAGGAGACCGTAAAGGGGACAAAAAACACTGAGGCCCTATAGTTCCAGAGATATGATACTTTGACCACATGTTTCCTATAAATGTGCCTAGGGGTTCATGGAGTGTTCAGGGAAGACTAGTGCCTATGGTGTGAGGGCTTGCCAAGGTTAGGGCTCTTTCCTCCTTTGGTTGTCCACCTATCATCTAGCTCTCACCTGTGGCTCCAAGAAGCTGTAACATGAGCAGTGGTCATATTCCAGAAAACTGTTTTGGTAAGTGGGCTAAACCAGGATAAGGGTAAGTGACAGGTCTTCAACCTGTTGGTGAGTTGGGAAGGGTTTCTTCTCCAGTCATGTGAAGTCATCCCCTAGCAAAAGAAGTAGATGAGAATAATTTGTTCCAACAGCCTTGAAAGCAGGCACTTTGGAGCACTTAGAGCTTGGTTAGATACTGAGGAAGTCAAAATCATCTACTACATCTCAGGCCATCTCCACACATCTTGACTTTTGTCTTGCCATTGAACTTTGATGACTTTGGAAGAGAGAGTGAGATTGAGTTCTTTGTGTAACTCTGCCTCACTTAAATCTTGAGTCAAAAACCATCACTGTGATGTCATTTCAATCTTCTTTGAGTACAACAACCAATGGCCAACAAATGCCATTATACCCTAAATTTATGTCCACTCACATAAATGCTATGTGTATTTGTGGGAGAGTATCCCAGGCCTTAAGGTGGAATGTGTGGCCAGGGGGGGAAGGTAGGATGGAGAATACTTTATAGATTCTATTTTTACTATGCTATTTTAGCAAATATCTTTTCAGCTAATAGTGTCTACTGGCTGAATGTTAATGGGAAATACATTGATGGGGTTTATTAGCTAGTTTTAGAAGTACGGAATCACAGGGTAACTCTAGAACCTGGGAGTAGCAGTTGCCTTCTGGGGGTCCTATTTCATGAGTCTCACTACAAATTGTAGGAATAAACAGAGAGAGTGATAAATAGCCTAGTGAGAATAAAATTGAATGAATACACCTGATATCTTAATTTAAAGGATTTAATAATAACAAAAATGAGAGAGAAAGGGATTCCTTTAGCCAAGTGAGCAGAGCACAGAGCCAGAGACCCACACCTGCCATGCTTTACTAAAGCAAATCCTAAAAAGAGTTTGGCTGATTGGGTTTCAGCCAAATTTATCTCTCAAACGTAATGACATAAAGTGAGCACATAACTTAAAAGGATGCAATTCAGGTGAATCAAATTTCCACCTGCACAGCCTCAACTCTTTAAAAAAATCTCATTTGGGGGGGATGACTAGGTAGCTCAGTGGGACTGAGAACCAGGCCCAGAGACAGGATTCAAATCTGCCCTCAGATACTTTCTGGACAAGTCAGTTAACCACCACTGCCTAGTCCTTACCGCTCTTCAGTCTTGGAACCAATACATTATATTGATTCTAAGATGGAAGGTAAGGCTTAAAAAAAAAAGAATAAAATAAAATCTCACTTCAACAAATGTTTCATTTTGTGGTATCGAAATAGATATTATTGCTATTATCATCATCATTATTATTTTGGTATGAGTCACGATTTTGTCTTGCTTAGGAAACTTTCAATGAGAAAAGATCCTTCACCAATACAGTTTGGCAACCTTTCTACAACTCATAGTCTTCCTGAGTTGTTTAGGACACTGAGATTAAGTGAATCATCCATGGTCATCTAGTTACCAGCTAGTAAGTGCCAAAGGCAGACCTTATTGATTCTAAGTCCAAGTATCTAACCACTATACACTTTGCCTCTCATGAGAATGAATTTTAAACAATACTGGTACTTCAAGGTCAAATGAAAGTCAGTCCAACCCAATGTGTTTTTAATTGGCAGACTTAATTAGAACCCTGAAGAAGCATCATAGTAGTGGTTTTGAAATCAGGAAGAACTAGGCCATTCAAATCCCATCTCTATAGCCTATTGACCATTATAATAATAAAGAGAGCCAGTAATAAATGTTATGATAGAGGGGGAGATAGAGAGTCTATGAGGTGAGACTCTCTTCTTTTTCTCCCCTTGTGCCAAATATACTCTGGGAGACTTTAAGGGGGTGTCACCCCAAAACTGGGTGATCTGGATGGTCGCACCACCCCACAGGAGTTGGGGTTGAGGCTTCCTTATAAGATGAAGTATGGTACCCTAATATGATTCTTAATGAGGATGGTATTTACACAAGCCTCCCCAGAGGTCAATCAACTTCACAACAGGGGGTCTGGCTTCAAGATGGAGGCAGCTAGACCAAGCTGTGGTTCCCTCCTCCCTTGCTGTCTCTCAGGCACTCTGAAACACTATCTGACTAATGAATGGCTTTTATTCTTCTCAATTCAGGGGTTAGGGAAAGGGGTGAAGGCAGAGGGATTTTGGGGTACCCTCTTCTCTATTTCTATGGGGTCCATCACTGAGGTGGAAACCTTTGGGGTTCCCACTCCCAAGCTTCTTCTCCCCCCTTTTCCTTCTGATTCTATTTCTATTATTCTATTTCTATCCCTTTCTATAATTGTAAGTTTTGACTGAAAGGGGGTCTCTTAGCAATGTTGAGTAATGGGAGAAGGTGACTAAGAGATGGCTCCCAAAATGGAGTCCAAACACTTAGCTCACACGATGATTGAAGTCTTGCTGGGTGAGAGGTGAAGGAATGTTTGACCAGGGAATCAGGGTTTCATTGTCCAAAGAAAGATCCTCAGGAAGCCCTCAGGACTGGATCTGAGCTGCGTTGTCCTCTGCCAGAACACTTTTTCTCCTCCTCCTTCTTTCTCTTGAGAATTACCCAGAATTCTCTCTGGTCCCAACTGTCAGTAACTGTCACCAATGGCCTTCTTCTGGCTCCTTTTGGCCCATCCCCCTTGCACAAATCCCATCCTTACACCATGTGACCTTGGAAAAGTCTCTTCGCCTAGGTACCTCTCTTAGCCTATAACTTGCAGAACAATAGCTAGAGAAATTGGTAGCCATTGCTTCTTTAGCAACTTCAATCCATTCTCTTTCCACTAAGAGTTGAAGTAGAGTAGGATTTATTTTTGAAAAACTTTTAAAAGGAAAAAAAAATTCAACTTTCTGATGGGAATGTATTGAGTGGAATGAAGTCAGACTTAGTAGAAATCAAAAATGGAGGCTTGTGGCAGGGAAAAAGGATAGAAAGCTTTTCTATTTTTGTCTTAGGCCACAAGTGGTCAGCCAGGTAATAAAGAAATGCTTTTTAAATTGCCTCTGAGTTTATGAGAGAATGCCCAGCTGAACACTGCCTGCTGATATGCTTTATCATGACTGTGACCCAAACGACAGAGAAACATGCCTTTCTGAGCCATCTTAGAAAGCAAGAGATTGTGTTTGAGGGTAATATGAGCTTTGGTTTCTGGGTCTATGCCCAGTAACCCAGAGCAGGCAAAGAGGTCTTGGTGTAATTAGATAAGCTTTTCTGTAAAAGAACACCAAAGCCACAAATTCTCTTACTGGCAAAGCAGAAAATGAAATTTCAAGAAAGGTAATGCATTTCCGGGGACAATATCTTGGCCTCAAAGCGGCTAGACAACGTTAACTGACAGCAAATAGAAACAATGATTAATGCCATCCTGAATTTCTGGGAACCTAGCTTAAATGGCCTCAGTTTGGGTTTGGAGGTATAAGTAACATTGCTTTTTGTCCTGACTCTCAAATCTGATGCATCTTTGTTTGATGTGCCTTCATCAGCACCCATCTGAACTATTACAATAACATATTTACTGGTTTTCTCTTCCCTGCTTTCCCATCTCTAGCCTCACCAACTCTTCTACCCAGCACAGTACTTTGTAACTAGTGGGCATATAAGGAGTGCGCATTCAATAAAATGTATGTATCTAGTCCTATTACTTCTCTGCTTACAACCCTTTAATGGCTCTCTGTTGCCCACCCAATAAAGTGAATATATTTATAGTGCTGAAATTACCTTAAAGCTCTTCCAATCCAACCTTCATTTTATAGAGGAGGAAAAAGAGGCCAGAAAAATTGATGTAATTTGCCCAAGGTCACATAGATGTTAAGTTGTTGAGTCAAAATTCAAACCCAGGTTCTGACTCCACACCCAAGGTTCCTTCCTATACCATGTTGGGAAATTCATCTTATGTTTGAGAAAATGTGAAAAAATAGAGACTATGAGATATTAAATAATTTGCCCATGGATTTACATAGAAAAAGTTCAAGAGTCAGGATTCAAACCAGTTTTCTACTAATTACACGGTCATATTTTTCATATTGCATACTTCTCTTTATTTTATAGATGAGAAAATCTAAGTCAAAAAGATTAACTCATTTATCCATGGCTACAAAAGTAGTTACATCAATACTGCTGCCAGTTCTAGAATCCAGTTTTCCTAACACCTTGTCTAGTTCCCTTTCACTCTGCTATAAGTTCAAATTCTGAGGTTCAATTAGCTCCACAATTTGGCACGATTTCACCTTTCTGGCCTCATTTCAAGCTGTTCCTCTCTAACTACTCCTTCCTCTAGCCAAAGAGGACTATTTGCTCTTGTGACACATCCTTCCTGTTTCTTTCTATGTTTGCACTCATGCTGTTACCTGTTTCTGGAAATCAGACATTCATATTTCCAGATCTCATATGGCTTGTTGAAATCCTGTCTATTCTTTAAAGCCCAACTCACATGCCATCTCTCCTTGGAAGTCTTCCAGGAATCCACTTATCAAGAATGACCTTACAAAACATTTTGTATCTTTTTTACACATTTATTTTTAAAATTTAATCTCTCTTTGTTGAAGCAACATTGATTTTTGATTATATCCCTCTCCGGCCCTTTAGCCAGTGGTAGCCTTACAACAAAGATTTAAAATGAAAAAAGAAAAAAATTCAGCAAAATGAATCAATACAATATATCTGGCAACATATGCAATATTCCATACCCATTGTCCTTACCTCTGCATTGATGAGAAGGAAGAATATTTTTTTAATTCTTCTGTATGATTATGATAATTAGGCATTTTTTGTTTATTTAAAAAACAATTGGAAAAACATCTTCACAGCAAATTTCTCTGACAAATATTTAATATCTATTAAAAATTATACAAACTTATAAGAATAAGATCAATTCCCCTAAAGATAAAGGGCATGAAAAGACAGGTTTCAAAAGAAGAAATACAAACTAACAACAATCATGTGAAAAATACTCCCCCTCTATCACTAATAATACAAGAAATGTAAATTAAAACATCTCTGAGGTTCCATCTCAGATTCCAGAAGAATGGCAAAAAGAATTAAAAAAAAAGACGAGTGATTATTGGAAGGGCTCTAGGATGACAGATACACAATCAGGAATTGTTGGCAGAGATGTGAATTGCTTCAACTATTTTGGAAAACCATTTGGAAGTATGCCACAAAATTTGCTACATAATACACATCCTTTGGACTAGTGTTAGTAGTCTCTGGCACATATCCAAAGCAGGTCAAAGACAGAGGTAAAATACCTTTACATACAAGAATATTGCTAGTGACACTTGTAAAGATTTAATAAAAGCTTATTAGTTGGTTAATTAAGAAGTCTTAGGGCTAAAGATACAAAGCAGAGCTGATTATGTACATGTGAGGGGTGGGGATGGGCATTAAAGTGATTTTGAGGCCAAGGATTTAGTCCATAATGCTTAATGTACAAATTTAGCTCATTTCTGGATCATTCTGGGAAATTAGGTGACCTCTGTGGACTTGATCAGTGATAAAATCTACCTGCTGAATTTGTCTCAGGAAACAATAATCTATTCACTTCAATCGAAAAAAAATTTCCTTCCTTCCCTCCTTCCTTCTTTCTTCTCTCCCTCCATTCTCCTTCCTTTTCCTCCCTTCTTTCCTTCCTATTTTTATTAACTCTAGAGAAGTATCCCTCTTACTGCGAGAAAAAATCAGTTCCCACGTGTTCAATCAAAACTTTGAAATATGAAATGTGAGATCTATGCAGGTCTATGCAAACCCTCAAGCACAACCTTTGTGCTTTCTCTAGTTCTCATAGATAGAATTCACTGGTTGCCCTAGTGATGAATATCCTGTTTTGTGTAATCCTCAGCATTTTTCTGGAGAAGCTTTTTTTTTAAATGAAAAAGGGAATTGAGGTATGGGGGTGGTGGTGGTGGGGAGTGTTCTTTTGAAACCAGGATAAGAGGACTTCTGAAAGTACAAGTATTATAGTTCCTATCCTTTTTACAGACATCTAAAGTTTCTGAAAAAAGTGAGCCAGTTTCTTGTTCTATAAACTATCTTCTGTACAGTTGTCTGTATTTCCAAAGCTTACTTTGACTTGAGTGAATTCTGGATTGACACTTAGGACCTCATCCTTTGAAATCTTATTTTGAGAATAATTAACCAGATCCATTTTCGTATTCTGAACTCTTCACCTTTCCTCTAACAGTAGTGTGTTCCTGTTGTTTCTCTCATCTGTTCAGTTCAAGAAATGTTTACTGAGAATCTGTCTTGTGTAAGACATTGTATTAGGTATGACAGAAGGTGATTTTTTCTGCTCCATAATTTGACCCATACACTTAAAATTGTCAATCTAGTAATAAAACTTTTTTCAGGACTTCTGTATGGGACAGTAGAAAGAAAGGTAAAAGTGAGATCAATGGCAATGCTAGATTTGGGGCAGTATGAACTTTCAGTATTGAATTCCTATAGCCAAGTTTGGATTACTCATTAATTTTATTTTTCCTTCATATTCCCAGAGCTTAGCACAATGTCTGGCACACAATGGAGAGGAAGGCAGGAAGGGAAAGGGAACAATAGTTAATTAAGCATCTACTATGTGCCAGTCACTATGATAAGCATTTTATACATCTCATTTTAATCTTATTACAATCCTGTGAGGTATGTGCTGTTATTATTTCCATTTTGCTGATGAGGTAACTGAGGCAGACAGAAAGGATTTGCTGAGAGTCACACAGAGTTAGTGTTTGAGACTGTATTTGAATTCAAGTCTTCTGAACTCTGGACTCAGTATTCTATTCAGTATGTCAACTATCTGCCTCATAAGAATTATCTAATAGGTGCTAGTTGATTGAATTGACATACTTATATGGATTTTTACATCATTTTACAGATGAGGAACTGGGATAAACAAGTGTAAATGATTTTCCCAGGCTCACATAGCTACTATGTGTCTGAGGCAAGATTCAAACTCATGAAGTCGAGTCTTCCTGACTCTAAGACAGGTCAGGTATTCCATCCATTGAGCTACCTAGCTGCCTCTCCCTCTCCCTCTGCTTCTCCCTTCCTTTATTTATAATGGGATTTCTGTACATTAGGTGAAAAAGTGCATTATTAAAGTCCTATAATGAATGGAATGAATCCTTAAAAGAAACATTGACAGAACCAAACTGGCATGTGATAAAATCCATGGGAGTTTAAGGTTCAAATCCAGCCAAGAAGTTTGACAATTTGCTTCAGCTTTGGATCTGACTGTTCAGAGATCTTTCCATGAGACCAGATATTACCCAAGAGGGACTACTGTTGGCTGATGACATGAGCTAAGACAGAACTCTCAAACTTGGTGATTTTACTGGCTTCCAGTTTATCCAGATATCTCTGTATGTGTATGTATGTTGTGTGTGTGTGTGTGTGTGTGTGTGTGTGTGTGTGTGTGTGTGTGTGTGGTGGGGCTGGGCATGTACTCTAGTTCTGTGGGGCATAGAACAGGTGCTTCAGCCTCTTGCTAGAGGACATTCATGACAGAACCATTCTAATTTGCCTCTTGGTCCCTAAGCTGGAGTCTATCAGAGAACTGATGATTAAGCCAGGAGGAGCTACTCACTAAGGAGACTTTAAGAGGAACTCTGCCTCTCTTTTTTGAGCATCTTTCAGAGCTGCTAGTTCCAGTGACCTTAAAGCAAGTAGATGAGGGGACAAGCATTGATATGGCCCTGAATAGGCAAATTAATTTAGGTAGAATTGCTATTTTTATTATATTGGCTAGGCCTATCCATGAGCAATTAATATTTTTCTAGTTGTTTAGGTCTGACTTTCTTTGTGTGAAGTGTTTTTTAATTGTGTTCACATTTCCTTGATGTTGTTAAATAATTTTTAAAATTATATGCTGGATGATCTACATGCATTTCATTTTATTTCATTTTTATTGTGAACCACCTTTCACATTAATTCCAAACCTGCTTTTTGCAGGATTAAAGAGGGCCAACCTCATTGCTGATCTTGTGGTTGAAATGTGGGAAGAGCTATATGGAAGACTGGATAATTGGATGACTAGACATTGTAGCTTGGCACCCTATAACCACACTGCTTCATTTGGCTTTGGATAATTACACTGATTTGGTGGGTTTATCCTACTAGGTACTAAAAGAGGTTGTGATGAAAGATGAATATAAATGTCAGGTTGAGAATCCAGGGCTATTATTAGTGGTCCTAAGAAAACTGAATCACCAGCCGGAAGGAAATGAAAATAAATTGTCTGTGTGTCTTTAGCAATTAGAGATAAGAGTTCTTGGTTTAAGGACCATATTCTGAAGGCACTGGGGCAGTTCATGGCCTTAATAGCAGCTCAAGTAAATAGAGGAATATAATGGGGTCAGAACCTAAATGCTGCTGGAAGGAAATATGTTTTGCCATCCAGAGATTGTGTTGGGAAATATTCTGCATCTCACTGATTTTAGAGCTATAAGAGAAGAGAATATAAGCAGCAGTTTAGATGAGAACTTGGACTCTGCCCCTGTAGGAATACAGCCTCAGACATACTATTCCTATAACTAGGGGAGAGCTTCCTCTTTGGTGTGACAAAGTTCAGAGGGTTGGCAGACTTTTCTCACCAAGGAATTTGTGAGGCTAAAGGAAATTTTTAAACAAAACTTGATGAACCACTGAAAGAATGCTTACTCCAGTGGAATCCATTGGGGATTCTTCCCAGTCACAGAGTTCCATTGGCTTGGGGAATATACAGAAAACTTATTTTTGCAATCCACTTAAATCATTTAGAGGTCTTCCCTGAATGAGATCTCTCCTTTGACTCATTTTAGGTGAGAAAATAGAAAGTTTGCATACTTGGTTCTATAAAGATGAATTTCCTCTGCAACTGGTTTCCCAATGGGGATCAGTAAGGAAGTGGTTGACAACCTTAGAAGAGATGGTGTCATGATAGAAATACCAGTGCCTTACCATGTGGGAATAGGCACTCAGTTCTTTTCCTTAAGAATCATCAATGTTTTTCCTTGAGACTAATGTGGCTCTAGGAATGAAGGTTAGGATCACTGATATATAGCTTCATGATTGCTTGAATGCAAAAAAAGGTATGAGAAGTTCCAACTGGGTCTCAAAACTTTGGTTTGGCAGACTAGAAGAGAAATAGTTGATAATAGGTCAGCAGGCAACAAGCATTCGCTAAGTGCTTATTATATATTAGACTGTGCTAAGCACTGATATTATAGATCTAGGCAAAAAGATAGTCCCTGCTCTCATAGAGTTTATATTCTAAAGAGGGAAGATAATATAGAAAATAAAGCTAAAAATCAGTGTGGTTAGGGTTAAGGAATTTATATGGAGGTCATGGTGGTGAAGTCTAGATTGTTAGAAGGATAGTCAGAAGGAGAATGAAGGATACCTAGGCCCAAAATGTAGGCCCTGAAGGAGAGGATAGTAAGGAAATAATTCAAGGCCAATCATAGTGCTCACCTTGAAAAGAGGAAGTGTGTAACTATTTTTAAAGTCCTAAAGATAAATCTTAGAATACTGTATCTCAGCAACCTCCACTAACACATTTTTTAAATCAGCAATAATTTCTCAATTAACATTCATTAAAATTTACTTAAAATGCAAAGCAAATATATAATATTCACATAACATTACACCCATAAATCTGTATCAAACTTTCCCACTATCCACTCAGTGTTTATGGGGAGAGTGCACACACAGGCAATGGCAACTCACAGCTTTAGAAACACAGGCTTTCATATCCTCTTTCCCTTTTAGGAACTGTCTATAAAAATTACTTGATGAACCCAGCTTGTGTTGAATTTCCACTTCTAAGCTGAGTCAGTCCATTCTGTGCTGGACATTTAGGTACGGCATCTCAGCTGGAAGCATCGATCTGATGCTCTTTTCCATTGCTGAGCCATTCTTGCTTTTTTTGTCAGCAACTGGAGAGTAACTTCAGGTCTAGCTGATGCTGAATTAGTATTATGCTCTTTTAGGAGAAGACATAGACCTTTATCCAAACAGTGGCAAAAGCCCCTTCAATTTGGCTTCTTTGGCAATATTCTTCTCTGCCTCAGTAATAACAAAGAGAAATGTCCTATTTTCTCTAGTCTTTTTTCTCTTCCTCTTTCCTCCACCTTATTTTCTTCCTTTTCCTCTTCCTTCTCAGTTTTCTCCAAAATAAAATTTAGCAGAAAGCTAAATATGTATCCTCTACTCCTTTTCCTCCTGACCTACATGTGTCTCTTTTTGTTTCAATATCAGACTTAAAATATTTCAGAACTGGTCTAAGTCAGTCTCAGACCACTAGACTGTCCTTTGTAGTCAGTCATGTATAAATAAAGAACATCTTCCCAGTGATTACCAATTATAGTTTACCAATTGCTATTTCAACCATTCTTAGTTTCATTATTTGGTTTTAGAATACACTGAAGTAGATTCATGCTCCAGAGAAGCGAACTGTTAAGGGTCAAACTGCCCCTCCCCCCCTCAAAATCTCATCATCGTGACATGACCTTCTGCTTCCTGACCTGGCTCTCACTCACCATCTCACAGCAAGAGGTTTGCCCTTTTTGCAGTTGATACTTATTTGGACTGTATTATTGCAGTGCCAGTCAAGTCTGCCACTGAAAGAACTACCATAGAAGTGCTGTCAGAACATACTCTTCCTTATATGAGTCTGAACCTATAATCTCTAATCAGGGTACTCACATTACTCTAAAAGAGGTCTAAAATTGGGACCTCTCCTATTATATTCACTTGGTTTTCTAACTCCCATACTATTCTCAGGTAGCTGGCATTGTTCAACAGTAGAATAGATTCATTCATTCATTCATTCATTCATTCATCTATCTATCTTCTATTGTTGTTGAAATATAAGATTTTAGTTTAGCAGGGCAGACTGATTGGCAAGGAGATTCCAGAATCTTGAGAGGAGAGTCAGTGACAGTTTGGAGCTGGTACTGAAGGCCTGAAGTCTGCAATCTAATGGTGGGAGTTGGTGAGACACAGATAATTCCTGAAGCTGTTTCCCTGGATTTGGATTAAGTATCATCTGAAATCAAGCATCCCAGTGAAGGAGTAAGGTTGAGAAGTGGATTTTGGAGACACAGAGACCATCCCTTCTCCCATTTAGCTGTATTTCAAATCTCCTGTGATCAGTTTTGAAGAACATCTCCATTGGACTATATGTGAGATCCCCTTCTCTCAGCAAGACCTTGCTAACCAGAGTCTGCTGTTAGATATAGCCTTTAGTGTAGATTTTATCCATCCCTATACTCCAGGGTGGAGATTCATAGATCTTAGATTCAGTTTATCCATACCCCTTCCTTACCTATCCCAATGATCATTAAACATCTCAGTTACCATACTCTCCTTGTCAAGTCCTTACCCAGATACCTAGGTTGACATATATAAGAACCCACTGTGTATCCCAGCTATCTCCCTGGTTGTTATCCATCTATCTGTTATCCTTACCCATTCACTCTATCCACTGTGTGTATTGAGTGTTTTAATTCCCAGGGAGACCTGTCAGTTAAATCTGTTACCCCAGCTACTCCCCAGCTCAGTGTTGTTACCTAGTTCATTTTATTTAGTTATTCCAATTTCCCTTAGTTATTCCTTATTCAGTTTACTTATTTCAGTTAGCTTATTTCAGTTTTATTATTTCACTATCTATATCTATCTCTATATCTATCTCTATATCTATCTCTATCTCTATCTATCTATCTATCTATCTATCTATCTATCTATCTATCTATCTATGTATTTATCTATCTATCTATCTGTCTATAAGTATTTTTCCATGGTTATATGATTCATGTTCTTTCCCTCCCCTTTTCCCTCCCTGCTCCCAGAGTAGAATACATTCTTGGAAAAAAAAAGCTTCATCATCATGGCCCTGACAATCAGCTTAGGTGTAGCACTTCCCATAAGCCATAATCACTGTGAATTGGTACCATCCAATTGTCTGGATTTTAAGGTTCCTGAAACTTAAGGGGCTTTCTGCACTCTAACTCAGCTCCCCTCAGTTGACAGGACTCCTTTCCCTTGGGACAGGAAAAGGATAATTCTTTCTGGAAAATGGCTCAGGAGCTGTGGGATGAAACTGTTGGGAGGTTGCCTTAATATTATTACTTTTTAAACAACATACAGGAAATAAAACTGACTGCACAGCTACAGTGATTGTGAAATAACCTAGCTTTAAGGGCATTTCTTTAGCTGACTTGGTGGAAGTCTTGAATTCCTAGATAATCCTTAGTCAGGGTGGAAGAAATGGCAATTTCTTAGCAGATTTATCTAAAGAACATAATATTTGGTATTACCCACCTGAGTGGGCTACGTGGGCTACCAAGGAAAAGGATGGTAAGCAGGACATCGCTAAGTTGACAATGGCATAGTAGGCAGAGATTCAGGCCCTAGTGAAATGATCAGTGGCATGGACAGTGACAGACCTTAGGACAAAAAGTCCTACTAGCACCTGCATGGCAGAACACCAGGACTCTCTGTTCCTTAGCCTGTCAGACCCAAGACAAATGCATAACATGTACCCAACCACATCCTGCATCTAGACATTCCATTCCTGAGAACCACACTCCTCCTGCTCCCAAAACAACCAATGAGATTGATCCAAATTGCCTTGTTCCCTGCCCTTCCTTGTTCCCCCATACTTATAAGACCCTATATCTTTCCCTACCCGATGAGACTCCATAGCTACCCCTGCTGGCATCAGACTCCCCCTTGCTGATTCCTTCTTCCATTAAAACTTTGCTATATTAGCTTACTCTGGTCTCATTGTCTCTTGGGTTGAACCCCTGTGAGTCTGACTGACAGACAATGGTCTAGCTTAATTTACTGTTGCCTTTTGGTCTTTAATCTGGAGTTAATGAGGGCCCTCCATAGTGTGGCCAGTGGAGTATTCAATGGCCATCTGAGAAATCTTTCCTAAGGGGACTTGGAGGAACAATGTATGGCACTTTAGGGAAGTGGTTTGCCTTTTGGCAATAGAGAGGAGATAGCATTCTCTACCAGCTCTCATGGAAGAAGCAGGGGGCAGCCCCTCATCAGAGGTCTCTGAAGGGGGAGAGTTTTCCTATCTTCTATCCTACCTCTTCACAAAGCTTTCAAGGAGAGGAAGATCCTGGTTAGTGTGTTGGGAAATGTGCGAGTGGTGGCACAGGGAAATTGTCTATCTTGACATGGCATAGAAGAGGCTAATCATCTCTTAGCTATTTTACTACAGAACATTCCGATTCTCAATAAGGATTAAAAATACTTCACAATGGGTTATCTTTTGACCTATATCCTTGATATTACTTGTTTTGTTTCTGCTCATTGTCACTGGTATGTATCAGGAGACCCACTGTGAACCATGAAGTTTGGTCTCATCCAACACATGGGCCATACTGTGTGTTTTGAAGGGTTATAGGTATAAACAAATCATGAAGATATCAAAAGCTGACTCTTAATTAGCAAAATGTTCATGGACCAGACTTACGGATATTTTTCTAATATTTCATATGATTAATTTCAAAATCCTTAAATTGGATGGGACTCAAATTTTTGTGGAACTCAAACCTCTACTATTGTCTACAATCTGGAAGTCTGGCATGCAATTTCAATAGATGCTTTAATCTTTAACTCTTCCACCCATATTCCCCAGTTCCTTGCTTTCCTTTCAGGTGCTCAACCCATATAAGAAAGTCTTGTAGCAGGAGGCTGCTACATGTTTTTTTTTTATTTTTTAAACCCTTACTTTCTGTCTTAGAATCAATACTAAGTATCCATTCTAGGTAATTTTAACATGAAACTTTTCAAGCATCTCTGAAATCTTAACATGCAAGACAGCTTTGACTATATATAAGCCAAATTGTAGTTAAGTATTCATGGGGGAAGCAGTCCTTAAGCAGGAAGCATTTTAGAATTTAAAATTTTCATTTAGTCCACAAAAATAGGTCATTCTCTTATTTACATATCTATATACCATTCTGTGCCATGACATTCTAGCATTCCTGCTTTCAAAACCCAATTTCTTCTTTGAGAAGCAAACTCACTTTCCTCTTAAATTTTTCTTTTTTTATTTAATTAAAGAACTCTATTTAATCACAAAAACTTAATTTTTGCTCTTTGTTTTATTTTGTTTCAAAATTGGTTGACTATTTCCTTAGAAATCATTCATGAAATTTGAGTAACAGAAGGGATATTTCATGAAAAGTCTTACTTTTGATGATTCAACTTTTGTTAATTTTCTATCATGCAAATATTTTATTAAGATAAAAGATAAAGACCTAATGCTCAAAGCTTGCTACTATTATAAATGTAAAATCAATATTAAATATAAATATAAATATTATAAATATAAAATATTATTCTCTAGATCAGGGGTCAGCAATGTTGGCTCTTGAGCCATATCTGGCTCCACCTCCTGACCGGCCAGTCTAGGCAGAGCCCCAGGATGTGCCCCAGGGGGGCCTTCAACCCCCACCCCATGTTCCAGCACCTTCTGCCTCCATTCTCCTTCTCCCGCAGGCATTTATGGCTCTCACTGCCAAAAAGGTTGCCGACTGTTGCTCTAGATAGAGGACAAAACTTTTCTTTGTACAAGGTATATGGAGTCTATTTTCAAAAGATTTCACAAAACTCCAGATTTTCAGAATTGAGGACTCTAGAGACTGTGTAGTTCAACATGGTCAATAACTGAAAAATAATCACTTCTATTATATATCTGAAAGATGATCATCCAACCTTTACTTAAAGCTCTCAAGTGTGAAGGAAGAATATCTCCATTATTCTTACTGAGCAGAGTTAAATGTAGAACATCTTAGTTTCATGTCATAATTTGAGAAGGAAAAGGAATGGAAGGGTCAAAATTATGTAAAATCACTATGATTGGTTCAAAGTGTAGGAAGACTGAATTATTTCATGGCCTAGATGGCATCAAAGCAGCAGAAATTTGCTACTTACAATTAAGGATTATGGATGTTGTTGTTGTTCAGTCTCTTTGAGTCACATTTAACTCTCCATGACCCCATTTTAGGTTTTCTTGGCAAAGATATTGGAGTGGTTTGACATTTCCATTTTTAGCTCATTTACAGATCAGGAAATTGAGGCAAACAGAGTTAAGTAACTTGCCCAGGGTCACACAGCTAATAAGTATCTGAGGCCAGATTTGATATAGTAGTACTTTTTGTGGTAGCAAAGAAGTTGAGTCAAAGTAGATGTCCATTGCCTGGAGAATGACTAAACAAATTCTGGTATATTAATGTAGTGGAATATTATTTTGTTGTAGGAAAAAGTGAAAAGCATGATGAACTCATAGAAGCAAGGATGCAAAATGAAGTAAGTACAGTTAGCTAAAAAATTTGTTCAGTCAGTTTTCAGTCTTGTCTGACTCTTCATGAACCTACTTGGGGTTTTCTTGGCTGAGACACTTGGAGTGGTTTGCCATTTCTTTCTCCAGCTCATTTTACAGATGAGAAAACTGAGGCAAACAGGTTTAAATAACTTGCCAGGGTCACCGAGCTAGCACATATCTGAAGCAATATTTGAAGCAAAGAAGATGAGTTTTCCTGATGTCAGACCCAGCATTCTATCTACTGTGTGACCTACATGCCCCAGGTACAAAATAGACATCATAATTACAATAATGAAAATGGAAAGAACTACCATAAAATAGCTAAAATGTTGTGAAATTATAAAGAACTAGCTTGGCCCCAAAGAGATAGGAAAACATCTTTTGCAGAAGCAGTAGGTGTGAGAAACATTTATAAAGGGCTTTTTTTGTGCTAGGCTCTGTGCTTTATAAATGTCATTTCATTTAATTTTCACAACAACCCTGCTAGGTATTAGCTATTATTATCATCTCTATTTTATAGCTGAGGAAACAGTCAAACTGAGGTCTTTTGGGCAGCACCATAAACTATTGCTCCCATCTCACCATACCCCTTTGTCCTAAACATTTAAGCGACGGTTCAGGGTCACACAGTAAGTATTGGATATCAGATTTGATTTCAGGTCTCTCTGACTCCAGACCCAGTGCTTTCTTCACTGCATTACCTAGTTGCAGAAGCTGAGGTCCATGAGGCATGAAACATTGCATATAAAGTAAGATTTTTAAAAATAGGTTTATGTGTATATATATATGCATATATATACACACAATTTTTATAAAACCCATATATATGTGCCATTTATATTACATATATATCTATATAACTATATATATCACATTTATATAACACTTATGGTGTGCCAGGCATTATACTAAGTGATTTATAATTATTATTTCATTTAATTCTCACAATCACCCTAGGAGGTAGTTATCCCCATTTTATAGATGAGGAAACTGTGGCAAACAGTGGTTAAGTGACTTGGCCAGCATCATAGAACTAGTAAGTATCTGAAGCTGAACGTGATTTTTTTTCTTTCTCTAAAACCAGTGCTCTATCAACTGCACCAAGCTATAGAAGTTGAGGTATATGGGTTTGAAAAATTACATGTAATGCAAGATTTTATAAAAAAATTCTCAGCCTGCCCTTTTAAGTGAGAAATTCTAGTTGCTATACCCTAGCTGATTGGACCTGAAATGGGTGGCAAATGGCTCTAGACAAATCAAGACCACAAGCATTTGTTAAGTACCTTCTATGTATTCACTCTACCCCCACAAAAGATGAAACCCAAAGCTGACAGAGAACAGTGTTCAGCAGAGACTATTTACTCAGCAGCCACCACAAGGTCACTGGAGCTCAGTGAAACAAGACAGAGTTGAGATTGCATAGCCTTTGAAATTTTGCATTATATGCAGTGTTCCAAACCCATGGACCTCTACTTCTACAGTCAAAGACCAAGGATAACATGATATAGTGGATATAGACACGACTTGCCTGGCACATTGTAGGTGCTTAACAAATTCTCCTTTATCAGGGTCAGGCTAACCTAAATTCAAATCCCACTTATGTTACATACTGTCTACATGACTGTAGCCAAATCGCCTAACTTTCCAGGCAATTAAAACTATAAATGCAGAGTAGGTGCTAATATCCAGTAGTTGAAGGAGTTTCCTCACTGGGAGCTTCTAACATTAATAAAGCCACAAGTCCCATCCATTTAAAAAAAAACAACAACATAAAAACACCTGATCAGAAGGAGACTAACTTGACAATCAGGTTAAATTAATTGATTGTTCCAAAATTGCTCTAGAATGATAAGAGCTCCATGTTCACTCAAGTGATATTTATAAAATGTCACAGGCTACTGGCTGATAGGGATAGGATGTGGGAAGAGGATGGAAGGAAAGTAAAGACAATTTTTTCAAACCTTTCAAACAAATTTCAAAATTTTTTTCTCTACTCCTTCCACAATCAGATTAAAGTCAAAGATCTGCCAGGAAACCCAATGAAATTCATTTTCTCTGCCTTTTGCAGACCTGTTACTGAAATGAATGGCTGATTTTGGATTTTGTCGCTTTTTGCGACACAGTCTGCCCTATGCCACCCTCTCTTCCATCCAAACCACAGCCATCCTTATTATAAGCAGGTAAGATTTCATTGTGACATCCCAAAGATTTTTTTCTCTTTTTCTCTCTCTCTCTTTTTTTTTTTTGACCTTCTCTTAGCAGCCAACCTAGAAAATTGTGAACTGTTCCCTCAGGAAATTCTTGGCAAAGAGTTTCCATTTTATAGGAAGCTTTTTTTCTGGGCAGCCATCTCCAGAGAACATCAAGTCTGAGCTACTAGACAGTAAACAAAAGCCTGAATCCCACAGGATGTGAGGTGACTTTTCTGATTTAAATTAAAGTCAGTGACAGTGAGGTTATTTCGCAATGTGTGTGCCTATGTGTTTGGGTAATCTCAAAACATAATTAACATTAAACTGAAATCCCGCAGTTGAGTAAAAGGACTGACCAGCTGAATGAAATACAACCAACTTAAAGCAATTGCAGATATCAGTGCTTGCTCATCTATTCAGTGGGAACTGTGAATGTGTACAAGCTCATAACTTTTAGTGGCTATTGTGTTTCAGCCCCAAGGAAGGAGAGTTTGCAGTTCATTTCTTTTTACACTGCAAAGTTATAGTCTTTTCATTTATTCTTGTCCTGTGGCAATTCTTTGGAATTTCCAGATAATTAATTTCTCTCAAAGTCAAAGCCTCCCAAGGCATGTTGAAATCAGAAAGCATCCTCTTTTCCAGTGCAGGCCCTTGATCCTTTAACTCTATTGCCTCATTCATGCAACATCTGGCTGTTGCTATCCTGTGATGACTTCTCAAGTGCCATTTTATTTTTACTTTTCCCTTTTGACTTTGAATGGCAGATATAGTTCACACTTAATGCTACAGATTTTTTAATGGCGGTGTAGTGTTTGAAATAGCTATTTCAATAACTAGCAAAGTAACTTAGCTTATTGTTTGAATCTTTAAACACATTTAATTAATCCCTCCACATTCCATATTAAGAAGAAAACATGAGTATTCCTCCTGGAAACTGGAGGAAGCACATTGTTTATTTTTGTCTTATTTTCTAAATAAGGTTTCTTGAAACTCAACAGTCAGAAGCTAAATAATCCTCAAAATATGACACTTGAATTCTTTTTTTTTGTTGTTTTAGCCTCTAGATGAATTTAAAATGATAGCCCTTACATATAATTTTCTCCATTTCTGCCTTTAGCTGAATCCTTTTCCTTTTGCCAGAAACGATAGTGATGTAAACATTGCTTTTCATTCAAGATTTTCACTTCATCCCTTTATTCTGCCTATTTCACCTTGGGCAATGATCTCACTGTCTATTAGTTTCAATAACCTCTAGATTAGAAAATCAAAGCAACTTTTCTAGTCAACCCCTTAAGCATCTTCTAAGAAGGGATTCTGCAATCCAGTCAAAACATTTTCCTCCTTGAATGTCAATGAGCTGAAAGGAAAAACAGCCAAGGTGGTAACCAGTCTCATCTTGGTTTGTTCACTTTTCTGCTCAGGAAGCAAAAACAAGCAAAAAAAGTTGCCAGCTTTCCACTTTCCTCTCTGAAGTGAATTAATTTGTGGTATCCTGTCATCATAGACTTTCCCAGCCCTCTCTATTCAAAGAGGTGATTTCTGGATAAAATCACCAAGATATAATTTTCTTTGGCACTTTGCTAGGAGAAGCATGTATTTCTGAAGGGGATCAGGGAATATATTTAGCTTACTTAAGATTCTACTTGAAAAGTTCAGCTTGAAACCAGGCATGACTTGTAGGGCTTTAGAGATGGCTTATCTTTTGCCAATACTGTTCTTTCAACTTTGAAGGACTTTGAAAAGACTCAAAAATCTTGAAGATGGAGGATCCTTTACTAATCATGTGGTAATAATTTACATTGGGATATAAAATAGAATATTAACATTTGCAGATTGAAGATGTCTAAAAATTCACATGAATTTAGATAATTAAAAAAGTGAGTCTTGCCATGATATCTTTAGGATTTCTTTTTTAAGTCTTTATTTTTAAAAAAATCAGTGTGAGAGAAAACATTTGAAGGATTCAAATGTTGTCAACTGTAAATTCCTAGGCTCAGAGTGATATTTCTATTTACAGTAACAAAACGCTTGAGAGATAGTTGAGTACAAATGGAATGTAAGAGCTCTCCTGGCTCTGTGATTTCTAATGCACCTCATGTGCAACTTATTTTCAATATATGTTGTCTGCTTACTTGGATGTTGTGTTCTTGAACAATCCTGTTGGCCTGGGATATGGGAAGCTATGGGGCCATTACGTGATTTAAGAGGTGTATGGGGTGTTCTAGGAGGATTCGTTTCTCTGGTGTGAGGATTTACTGAGCCCTTTTCAGGGATGCTTAACAACCTTTGACACCCACCTTTCCACTCAGCTCTCACTTGGGGGTTCTAAGAAGGTGTAGCATGTGCAACAACCACATCCTACTAAAACTGTCTCAGAATATGGGCTAAACCAAACTATGGATAACCAATAGGTCTCAAACATATCATTGAGTTAGAGTGGGTCTACCACAATCATATGAAGACTTTCCCCTTTTGGTATGGATGAGAACAATTTATTCCAATGGCTATGAAGGTGGCTGAAGAAGGTGATGTGGAGCACTTAGAGTGATCAGACATTGAAGCTATTGAGGTCATACACTGTATCCCAGGTCATCATCAGTTGTTCTGACTTTTTTCTTGGACTTCAATGACTCAGGAAGAGAGTGAAGCTAACTTTGCAAAACACTGCCTCACTTAAATACAATTAAATCATGGATAAGTAAAGACATTACATGTCTCTTCAAAAATGTAGGATGAGGGTTCCGGGTTAAGATGGCGGCAGAGTAAGAAGCAGCTCTTAACCTCTCCTGACCAAAACACACAAAACTCCTCAAGGGGGCATAAAAACAAGTCCAGACGAACGGAGGAACCCCACAACAGGGCACAGCGTGGAAGGTACGTGGAATCGAGGCATTTCCATGTTATAAAGGGGTGAAACAGCTCTCACCAAATCCCAGGCTGAGCAACCACCCCACCCCCAACCCCTCCACACACAACACCTATAGCGCCGAAGCCAGCTAAAAAGAAATAGAGCAAGTTTGGGGCACCCATCGAGTCATTGGCAGCTCCGGGGCCTGTTCCTGAGAGCAGCAAGATTTAGGACCCCAATAAGCCAAAAAACGCATGCAAAATCTGAGCGCGGGAGCAGAGAGTGGACGCAGAGCACAGGCTGAGAGCGCAGGCATGGCGGAGGCGTGGGTGGAGGCAGACACAGCCAGGAACTAAAGCCTAAGTGGGGAACCAGTGTGGACGGGTATACGACTGTGGAAGCAGCGCCCTGAGACTTGTAAAGGAACCTCCTGCAGAGGATCAAGCAAGGGGGTCCACCAGGGGGCTTGACCTTAGAAAAAACCAGAACTCAGACCTCAGGAGCCAATAGACCGTGGACAGACACTGAGCGCGAGGATAAATCTGAGAAGCTGCTGGGCTAACAATGGCTACTCAGTCTCAGGAAGTTCAGAAGAGAAAGAATAACAACAAGAAAAAGAAGTCTTTAACACTCGACAGCTTTTACACAGAGAAAATCCAGACAACCGAGCAAACAGAGTTAAAGCAATTGTATGAAAAATCAAGCCATTCCCCAATTGATAAATGGGCAAGAGACATGAATAGGCAATTTTCAGGTAAAGAAATCAAAAGTATCAATAAGCACATGAGAAAGTGTTCCAAATCTCTAATAATTAGAGAAATGCAAATCAAAACAACTCTGAGGTATCACCTCACACCTAGCAGATTGGCTAAAATGAAAGAAGGGGAGAGTAATGAATGTTGGAGGGGATGTGGCAAAATTGGGACATTAATGCATTGCTGGTGGAGCTGTGAACTGATCCAGCCATTCTGGCTGGCAATTTGGAATCACGCTCAAAGGGCTATAAAAGAATGCCTGCTCTTTGATCCAGCCATACCATTGCTGGGTTTGTACCCCAAAGAGATCATAGATAAACAGACTTGTATGAAAATATTCATAGCTGCGCTTTTTGTGGTGGCAACAAATTGGAAAAGGAGGGTATGTCCTTCAATTGGGGAATGGCTGAACAAACTGTGGTATATGTGGGTGATGGAATACTATTGTGCTAAAAGGAATAATAAACTGGAGAAGTTCCAGGCGAACTGGAGAGACCTCCGGGAACTGATGCAGAGCGAAAGGAGCAGAGCCAGAAGAACTCTATACACAGAGACTGATATACTGTGGTAAAACTGAATGTAATGGACCTCTGTACCAGCAGCAATACAATGACCCAGGACAATTCTGAGGGATTTATGGTAAAGAAAGCTACCCACATTCAGAGGAAGGACTGCAGGAGAGGAAACATATAAGAAAAACAGCTGCTTGAACGCATGGGTGGGGGTGGACATGATTGAGGGTGTGGACTCGAAACTACCACACCAATGCAACTACCAACAATTTGGAAATTGGTCTTGATCAAGGACACATGACAAAACTAGTGGAAATGTGCATCGGCCATGGGTGGGGGGTCTGGGGGGGGGAGTTGAAGGGGAAAGGAGCATGAATCATGTAACCATGTTAAAACTGAATATTAATAAATGTTAAAAAAATGTAGGATGAACAACAACAATGTGATCCAGGGATGTTTTCACAGGGGACAATAATATTAACAAAGGCCAGTGTTATTGTTATAGGTAGAAAAAGTTCCCTAATCGTGTTCTGAGATTTGAGGAAATCCCAGGAATGTTTCCATTAGCTCTACTGGCTTACCTACCATACCTGTACATTGCTCATTTCTAGTTCCTTTGTGTCATATCACTCTTCAAATAAAATAAGTATTATACAAGAGGAGCAAAGTAATTATTTCTTTCTTAGAAAAATATAACTAGTTAATTAGTACTTTATTCAGTTAATAAAGTCACTAAGCATTATGCCCAAGAGGTAATAAAGCATTTAAAGCAAGATTTAAAGAACTTCAGATACCTAGATAAAATGTAGCAATTTTTTAAAAATCACTTAACCTTATTTTACCTCTTATGTTGAGCAAGCAACTCACCTTAAATATTTTCTTACATTTACAAGTCATATGTGTGTGTGTGTGCTCGTGTGTGTGTGGGGGGCTCAAATTCTGGCTTCAGCACTCAGGGGATTAATTGTAGCTTGTCATCAAAAATCAATCTTTTTTTTTCAATCATATAATTACACACTAGCAGGATAGAACTTAATTTGGTTACTTAACTCCATCTCTTTTTTTTATTTTACAACTTTAACTTTAAAAATAATTTTGTTTGTTTTTTAACTCCAGTAATATTTTATTTCTCCCCAGTTGCATGTAAAAATAATTTTTATCATTCATTTTCTAACATTTTAATTTCCAAATTCTCTCCCTCCTTTCCTTCCTTTCTCCCCTTCCTGACATGGTAAGCAATTTGATATAGGCTATCTTACAAAACATTTCCATATTTGTCATGTGGAAGAAGATATATATATCTTAAAACCTTACCTTCTGTCTTGGAATCAATACTATGTATTGGTTTCAAGGCAGAAGAGAGTTAAGGGCTAGGCAATGGAGGTTAAGTGACTTGTCCAGAGTCACACAGCTAGGAATTATATGAGACCAGATTTGAACCCTGACTTGGCTCTCTATCTAATGAGCCACCTCACTGCTCCCAAAGAAGACACATATTTAAAAGAAATGAAGAAAAAGTGACAAATGGAATGCTTCCATCTGCATTCAGATTCCATCAGTTCTTTCTTTGGAGCTGGATAGCATTTTTCATCATGGAACTTTTACAGTTATCTCAGTTCATTGTATTGTAGCTAACAGCTGTTCTCAGTTGATTATTGTACAATATTGCTGTTACTGAGTACAATGTTCTTGTTCTGCTTATTTCACTTTGTATCAGTTCATATAAATCTTTACATCTCTTTCAAAGAGAATTTGTATTTACTTCTTTTTGTCTGTTTGTTTCAAAGGTTTTTCTCATTTTTTTTAGTAATCAGAGAAATAGAAGAATCCTTATAATTTGAAATATACCAAGTCCACAGCTCATTTTTGTTTTCTTCTAATTATGAGTTTATTCTCCACCTGTTCCATTTCTCCACTCTTCTCTCTCTCTCCTCTGAAGTTAACAGCCAAACATTAACTTATAATTGGTTAAATATACTCATAAACATTTTAAGATAAAAAAAATGCTGGAAGATCTGGAAACTATCGTAAGATTTTCATTACCAAAAGATGGGAAAGAAATACTGAATTCCAGGTAGATTTGTACCAGGAACACTTACATTGGTTCAAAATAATGAAAACTAATAGCTATAACTGATCATTAATAATAAAAACAAAATAAAATAATATAATATTGATATACTGGAAAAACTTTTGATAAAATGTTGAGCCGCTAGAAATTGTAGAAATTATTGAACCTCTCCTTAATATGGTAAATAGCATATATCTAAAACTAAGATCCATCATTTTGCATAATTGGAGATAAATTAGAGTCTTTACCAATAAGATAATGGTATTTTATTTGGTTCTAAAAATGCTAGATATAACAATAAGATGAGAAAGAAATTGAGGAAATAAGCATAGGCAAAGAGGAAAACGAAATTACTGCTTTTTGTAGATGATATGATGATATACACAGAGAACACTAGCGAGTTAACTAAAGTTAATTAAAATGATAACATCAGCAATATTTCAGGATAAAAATAAATTCACATAAGTCATCAACATTTTTATATGTTACCAAGAAAACCCATCAGAAAAAGATAGAAAAATTCCATTTAGAGAAACTGCAGAAGTAACAAAATACTTGGAAGGCTCTTTATGAAAATATACATAGAAACTAGATGAATACAACTAGACCTAAAAAATTGTAGAATTATTAATGGCTCATGATGTTTCTGAGCCAATGTAATAAAAGTGACAATGCTACCTAAATCAAATTACTTATTCAATGCTATACTAATCATATTATTAAAGGATTATTTTTTTAGAACTAGAAAAAATAAAATTCATTTGAAGGAATAAAAAATCAAGGATCTCAAGGGAAATAATGAGGGGAAAAAATAAGGAAGGTGACCTAGCAGTACCTTATCTTACTGTATTACAAAATAGTAATTATCAAAACTATTTTGTACTGGTTAAAAAATTAGAGAAGTTGAGTAGTGGAACAGATTAGGTATGGCACATGAAGAAAGAAAGAAAGAAAGAAAGAAAGAAAGAAAGAAAGAAAGAAAGAAAGAAAGAAAGAGTAGTAATTTTGTGCTCTAAAAACCCAAAGACCCTAACTACTGGGTCAAAACCTTCTGGAAACCAAATTGTAGTCTTAAAGAAATTAGGTTTACATTGACAACTCATGCCATTTACTGAGATGAACTCTAAATGAATATTTGACTTGGATATAAAAATTTATATAATAAATGAATTAGAGGAGCAAGGAAGAAATCACTTGTGGGTCTGTGGGTAGGGGAAGAATTCATGTCCAAACAAGGAAACAGAGGATTATAAAAGATAAAATGGATAATTCTGGTTATATAAAATTTATAAGTTTTTGTACAAACAAATGCAATGGACCTTAGAGTAGAAAGAAAATATCTAACTCAGAAAATTTCTTTGCAGCAAGTTTCTTTGATAAAGGTCTCATTTGCAAGAGATAAAAAGAAACTGATTCAAATATATAAATAATTGCTAGCCCTCAACAGATGAATGGCGAAAGGATATTGAACTGGCAGATTCCAAGAAAAGAAATCCAATCTATCATCATATAAAAAAAATTCCAAATCAGTAATAGAGAAATACAAATTAAAGTAACTCAAAGGTTCCATTTCACCCTCATCTGATTGGTTGAATTGATAAGAAAAGAAAGAAGGAAACAAGCTTTTATTAAGTGCTTACTATGTGCCAGAAACCATGCTAAAGAAAATGACTAATGTTGAAGAGTCTATGGGAAAAGAGGCACATTAATTCACTATTGGTGGTGTTGTGACTTGGTATAGCCATTCTAGAAAGCCATTTGGAATTATATTAAAAAGTTTCTAAACTGCTCATATCATTTAACTTACCAACACCATTCTTATAAATCAAAGAAACAGGAAAGGTTCCATATGCACAAAAATATTTGCAGCAATTCTTTTTTGTGGAAGCAAAAAACTTGGTTGAAAAAATTATGGTACATGATGCAATGGAATACTACTATACTGTAAGATTTGATGAAAGCAATAGTTTCAAAGAAACCCTGGAAAACTTTTCTGAACTGATGCAGAGTGAAGTGAGCAGACCAGGTGAACCATTTATATTATAACAATAATACAGTAGTTCCCCTCATCCATTTTTACTTTGCACAGTTTCAGTTAATTATGGTTGAAGTGGGCAGAGTAGGACTTAGGTCTCCTCTCTCTGCACTGGGAGGTCAGTCCCCAGCTGTGGAGAATTCTTGTCAGTTCTGTTTTCAAGTGTAGGTTTTTTTCAGTTTAGTTTTTTTTGGGGGAGGGGGGGGTGGGAGGCCATGAAGACTGAACAAAGGGGCAGGAGCAGGAGTACTATATAGTACAGTTGGCATAGGTATTAAAAATTAAAGTAAGAACTGTTTATATAGAATTGGGTGCTATCTGCAGTGTTAGAACTAAATAAATTCCCCTTGGATAAGGAAGGACCACGATAAAGTATTATACAATAATATACAATGTATTTTATTATTACTACATTTTATATTGGTAATATCATATTTGTTTAATTTGTCAATTAAACTTTATTATGTGTATGTTAGGTACATGAAAATCATCTTATATTTGAGCTTAACAAGTATTTTCTGTGGTTTCAGCTATTCATATTAGGTTTTAGAATTATGCCTTGAGGAAACAGAGTCCTATTGTACTATAAATCTAAATAACTTTAAAATACTTGAGAACTCTGATCAATGTAATGACCATTCATTATGAAAAATGCTTCTGACAGAAAAGTGAAGGATTCAATGTGCAGATGAGACATATATTTTGGAATATGATCGGTGTAGGAATTTTTTCCCTTGACCATGTATCTTTGTTCCCTCTCATAATGAGGGGAGGGAAAAATAAATAATTGTTAACTGAATGAAATTTAATTTAAAAGGGGGGGAAATTGGACTAATAGTCAAGAAGATGTGGCCTAAACTTTTAAATGACATTTTATTTGTGACCTTGAGGAAGTTAGTTGCTTTTAGCCTCAATTTCTTATCTGTAAAAATAATGAGTACAATTACCTCTTAGCTAGAGTAATTTAGTGTGGTTTTAAGGGTCAAAAACCTATTGTATACGGAAGCACTTTGTAAACTGTAAAATGTTTCACAAATATAAGGGATTTTTATTAAAAATTCAAATTATCTCTAATTTCCAGAACTTAGTATAGTGGCTTATATATAGTAAGTGATTTAGAATACTTAATAAAGTAAATCAAATGTATGCTGGCTGAGTTAAATTAAACCTTACCAAATGCCTAAAATTTGCAAGAAAATGTGCTAGGCACAGTAGGAGGATGTAAAAATGAGCAAGCTAGAATCCTTCCTTTAAAGGAGTTTCTAGACTTCCAGCTCACTTTCCAAAACTGCATCTAATTCTTAAAGAGATAGGATAAGAAGGGAAAGGGGATCAGGAGAATGGGAATAATTTATTAAACGCTTACTATATGCCAGTTTCTGTGCTAAATGCTTTACAAATCTTATCTCATTTGATCCTCACAGTAGCCATGTGAGTTAGGTGCTATCCCCCTTTTATAGTTGAGGTAACTGAGTCAGACAAAAGTTAAATGACTTGCCCAAGGTCATACAACTAGTATCTGATTCTGGATTTGAATTTAAATTCTTAGCTGATATGTCCAGCTCTGTATCTGGTATGATTGATGTTGTGGGTGGATAAGCTGGACTCAAAAATGAGTAGTACGAAATTGAACTGGATAGATAGAATTGGAAAAAATATATATGATCTCAAATTGCTTATTGATACAAAGCTCTAATATCAAATGATTTTATATAGCTGTGAAATGCAAAACAGAATAATTTCAGAAGAATTATAATCCAATGAGCTAAATAAACACTTAAGTAGTTTGCAGAATATTATGATCAGGGCAGGTAGCGTCCTTCAATTCAACTAGACTAACATTTATGAAGCAATGCACTGAGAAGAAAGGAAAATGAAATAGTCAGTCTTGAAGAAATGTATACTTTATGTTTTAATATGTGAAGATCAGAAATGTTGTTAGTTTTTTTACATTTTCTCCACTGATGCCATTCACAGCATCCCAATAAATTTTTAGGATGGTCCCTGAGAGTCGCAGAAGCTGAAAAATTCATCTACATATAGTCAATCTGTTAATGAACCTCTCTGGTCTGATGATCCAGGCCAGCCCTAAGACAACAGACACACCATTTATTTATAGGTCAATAAATTTTTGGCTGGCTCAGACTTATCAGGGCATATACTGGTATGACGTCCTCTTTGGGATTCTAGGAACTTCTCCATACTATGATGAGGCACTGGAGAAAGATTTTACTCTAGTTAGGTTAAGAAATGAAGAAGAGTTATGGCATGATAAATAGAGAGTCTTCCTCAGAGTTAAGAAGACAAGAATTCAAATCCTTTTTCTGACAGATGCTGTGACCTGGGAAAGTCATTTAAACTCAGTGCTCTAGACAACCCCCTTTGACAATAAGTTTCAGAGTAGGTGTCCATGCTTTGGTAGATGGAATTTACTCATTTGAAAAGTCACTGTTACAATGGAACACTAGTTCCTGCCATCATGGCAATATAAGAAGGTAAGGGAACAAGCATTTATTTTAATAAATGCTTGTTCCCTTACCTTCTTATATAAGCATTTATTATGCTTAATAAATGCTTGTTCCCTTCTGTAGTACAGAGAGAGGGCGTCATGATAGTTTTTTCAAGCTTTGGCTGAGTTCTGAAATCAGTTAGGGGTTTGGAATCTTGAGGGAGAGGCGTCAGTTGGTTTTGGGGAATCTTGTGGAGAGAGTTTCTGACCAGCTGAGCTGCTTCCTTGCCTATTTGTAGAATTGAAATTTAGTCTAGCTTTGAAATATTTATTTAAGAATTGTTAGTTTAGATAAACCCTTTGTATCTTCATTCCCTATATTATTTCCTACCTTCCTTCCCTTACCTTATATGTCTGTGGAGTGAATAAGGAGAGTAAATTAGAGAGTAGTTCAAATCTGTGAGGGGTTTAACTATAATTTGACAGTATCTTATCTGAAGAAATTGGTTAGTCATCATTTTATTCCCTTTAGACATCAAGAGCACCTTGAAAGTTGAGCTAAGGCAGGACCTTGCTCAGACTCCATCTCTGCCTCCCTTCCCCCACCTGAGGTTCCTGTGAACAACTGTTAGGGCTTCCTTAATCCACTTTCCTGACAAATCATCCTTAAAGATAATAAATTCTTTTGTGTTTCAACAGACCTATTAGTTAATTTGTCAGTTAGTTATTAAGAGAGGGAAGAAGAGGGAAAGAAACCACATACTCTGGGCTTGAAGGGAAGCCGGGGTATCCATCTTGGAGGAAGGTGTAACTTCAAAACAAGTCCCTTCCTGTGAAATTAACTAAAGCCTGTAGTTAATTTCAGTTCAGTCTATTTCCCTCAGTTTGTGTTTAAGTCTGAGTTCTTGTCTATAAGCCCTGCTGTCTTTGCCTGTTTAGATTAATTCCTCCTCTCCCTGAAGATCTTGTTCCTTTCAGTGTTATACTCCTGACTTCAGCCCTATTATATCCTGAATCTCCCTGTTCCAGCCTACCTGTAACCTAGATTACCCACCTAGCAAGTCCCTGACAACCTCCTTTCAAAATTCCCTTGCACCACACACCTTTCCTCAAATTATCCCCATTACACTTCCCTTCTTATATACCATGCTTTGGGTGTTGTGCTAAGTGCTTATAAATATCTCATTCTTTTCTTATTATTGGGAACCAGGTGCTTTTATTATTATTCTCATTTTATGAAGCTAAGGCAGACCAAAGTGACTTGATCAGGGTCACAGAGCTAGTGTCTAAAGTTGGAACTAGGCATTAAAGGTAAGTAAGATTTCAGTGAGAAAGAGAAAAAGAGGACATTCTAGGCAGATGGAATGGTTTTTTTAAGTGACTGCCCACATCAAATCTGTAGTTACTTGTCTTTTTCACATTATAGAAGGTAGTTTTGTATAAAGGATATAGCATTTTTCTTGGAGTCAAGAAGATCTGGGTTCAGATCCTTTTCCTGCCATTTACCAGTTATGGGGCCATGAATTATTAGTAGCTACTTTAACCCCTTCTTTTTTTTATCTATAAGAAAATTTAGTCCCAGAGAAGTCAAATTATTGTCCCAGTCACACTAGTAAGTAGTGTGTGAAAAGCTCCAGTTCTAACTCAGGTTCTCTGACTTCAAATCAACAATTTCTTTTGTACTGGGCTGTCTCATTTCCTTATCTATTAAAATATGGATCTTAGTACCTACTTTCCAGGTCTGATGTGAGGCTTCAATGAAATAATGTACTTAAAGAGATTCACAAACCTCAATGTGCTATTTAAATGTCAGCTATTATTATTACTAGGCAGGGATAGTGAGAAAGAGAGAAAAAGAGAGAGAGAGAGAGAGAGAGAGAGAGAGGAGCCAAGTTTTAAAATAGATTTTTATAGAATTTTTTTTCTGCCATCAAGCTGAAACTAGGCTTCATTTTCTTTTATCTTCTCAGATATTTCAAACACCCTAAAGAACATCCATACCCCTAAACTACCTACCACAAATAAATATTATGTATAAAAAAACAAAAAACTGATCCAGGAGCTGGAGGGGAGAAAAAGGTGGATGTGAAAGCTTGTGCAGGACACCTCCCCCTTTCTTTTGTGGTGCTCAAAGTGCTTTTCACTTGCTAATGCATCATCTGTGCATCTCTTTCTTCTCCTGATCTTTCAGGCTGGGAGTGCATTTTCTGGCAGCATACTCATTTTAACAAAATTTCACTATGAAAAAAACATTTAGACACCATCTAGAATTCATTATAATGCATTAAGAATTCATTATAGAACTACAGTATTTTTCTGTGCATGGGCTGGGGGCAGGAGAAATCTGTCAAACCATTTGCTTGAACTGAATGCAGTGCAGTGTAATAAGGCCTTTTGCTCTTCCTCCCCAGAGGATGACACAGATATCTTCTTCCTGTTTCAGTTAGACCATGTGGAAACTTTGGAGGTCTAGCTTCTGATAATGATTTTATCATTTGCTCAGAATCTTTTAAAATAATTGCCAAGCTAGAAGAATTGAAGGCAATGCCTGAGTATGCCCAGCTCTGGAGAAAGAATGGATAAATAGAAATAAGACATAGTTTTATGTATACATATGCTTTTTCATCAAATGAAGCCTTTTTAAATGGGGGGGGGGGAAGAGAAGGGAAAGAAAAAGGGAGTTTACTGGATATTTTAATGTAACAAACAAACAAAAAGTTGATGGCATGGGTTGTTGCACTAGGAAAGAGATTCAGTTTCTTGCTGATGACATTATTTTGGGTCAAGAGCTCCATGTAGAAAAAAATTGTGATTTCAGTGGAGGAGGGTAAGAGCCAGCCATGCTCTACTCCAATATGATGGTTAGAGAAATGTAGACTCTGCTAGTTGGGCTTCTAATATCTTTTTTCTCTTGTGTTACCTTTTGGACCAATTTTTTGATCACTGAAAAGTATGTATTGAAATTAGCTTGTGTAAGATTAAAAATTAGTATCTAAATACTCCAGGTATTATAATCTTATAAAATCTACTTATAATGACTTGAAGCAAAAGGAAAAACAGCAAACCTCAGGAAAGAAAAAACCACTTCCCTGATCACCCACACGGGAGGAGAGAGCAAGAAGAGAGGTTACCCACAACTATATACAAATAACATAAGCTTGCAACTTTGAGATGAAAGAGGAAAGGTTTGCTGGGAGATGAAGGAATTCTTGGGAATGTAGTCTTTGGGAACAACATTCTAACTACACACTTGCATCTTCTCTTTCTCTAGCGACCTCCACTGTGACAAGAGTTCAGGAGAGCCAGGGGAAGAGTTAGCATTAAAGAGAGGACAACAGAAAGACCAAGTTTTGTGATTCAATCAGACAGTACCAATGGGGAGGTGAAATGTGAAATGACTAATTAGCAGTCTTGCCAAAACTGTTTTATGTATTAATGAGGCCATACTAGTAGTAGTAGTAACATTCTGAATCTTATTTAAATCAATCTGTTAATGCATGCTGTGATTCCTTTATGATTATTGCTGCTTTCTGAGTAGGGATAAATGACTGTATTATACCTGTCCACAATGGGTATTGGCAACCTCTTTTATTTCTTTTTTCTAAAGGGCAACCTTTGAAATGTAATTCGATTACTATAATTAGCAACTTTTCTCAGGGTGCAGAGTTTGAGTGCTAAGCCAATGAATGTGAAGAATGGGGAGTTTATTTTACCTACTGAGAAGTTGGGTTGCTTAGAGCCAGAAACTGTAAAAATGCAATGTCTGAATTAGGGTCAGGGACTGGGAAAGGTTGCCAGCTGTAGGACATCAATAGGTGGTTATTTCTAACTTCTGTGCTAGATAGTAAAAATAATTGATGTGGTAGTCTTATGTAACTTCTTCCTTTGAAAGAGCCAGTGTTGATACTCTACTTTTATAACTTTTACTTCCTGAAAAAAGCTGTTTTTGCATTGTCCTCTTTTGTAACTGGTATTTCATACTCTCTTCAAAGGGTCCTTAGCTGTGTTCTATTTGTTGATTACATTTTTTCAGTCAAGTCCTCTAAAAATCCATAATCCATACTCATCATTGTGTATCAGCCCTCCAAAAGCTAGGAACCATGGCAACCACTTCTTCTTCCTCCTATTATATTGGGCCTATGGTATCCTGAGAAAAAAATACTCATCTTTCCTTGGACCTTAGCACCATGGAAAAAGTGCCCAGAGAGGGGAAGAGAGGCTGGTACCTTCCTTAGGGTTGGTAGCAACAGCTGCTACCTCACGGATTATTTATCCTACTTCTTTGATAGGGAGCAGTTTGATGCAAGTTTGGAGTCAGAAACACTTGAGTTCAAATCCAGCTTCAGACACAACTCAATGATTTCCTGTTTGTCTCAGTGCCCTCATTTATAAAAAAGGAATAATAATAATATCTACCTAAAGAAATCAAAACTATCAATAAACACATGAGAAATTGTTCTAAATCTCTTACAATTATAGAAATGCAAATCAAAAGAACTCTGAGGTACCACCTTACACCTAGCAGATTGGCTATCATGATAGCAAAGGAAAGTAATAAATGTTGGAGGGGATGTGGCAAAATTGGGACATTAATGCATTGCTGGTGGAGTTATGAACTGATCTAACCATTCTGGCAGGCAATTTGAATCTATGCTCAAAGAGTTCTAAAAGACTGCCTGCCCTTTGATCCAGTCGTACCACTGCTGGGTTTGTACTCCAAAGAGGTCATAGGGAAAAAGACTTGTACAAAAATATTTATAGCCATGTTCTTTGTGTTGGCAAAAAACTGGAAAATGAGGGTATGCCCTTCGATTGGTTCTAGGCCTGACTCTTAATCCATTGAGCTACCCAGCTGCCCCTCTATATTCTTAATATATATGCATGCTGTCTCCTTCCTTGCATTAAAAGCTGCTTGTGGGCAGGCACTGTTTCATTTTTGTCTTCATATTCCCAACACTTAGCATAGTGTATGGCACAAAATAGGTGTTCAATAATGCTGGTGGATTGATTGATTGATAGATTTGTTCTGAGTTCTTCCATAGGAAATTCTGGGTAGACCAGAAATACAAAAACTGAGCCAAAGAAATATTAGTTTACCTTGTACAGCTTTTTTATGAATGGGAAGATTCAGTATAGGTTCAAGATATCAGACAGAGGTTGGACTAGATGCCTCCTAAAATTTCTTTCTTAAATTAATATTTTTTGATGCTATGATTTTAAACTGGGGATGGTTCTCAGTCTTGCAATTTATTGTAAGCAAAACTTTTAAGCTTTGTCTTTTTTAGCTCAGTTGTTACTAGCTTCAACAAAAATTTATGTTAATGACGGTGTCTTCTCTAATGAGATGAATGCCTGATAGGGATAGCATCTATGGCAGACTTGGTCAAGATATCATTCTGGTGTTCAGATCTTTACCCATCTCTCTTGAAAGGTAAAAGATTTGGGCAAAGATGAATGAAACCTGCCTACTGAGGCACCTTCAAGCTAGAATTAAACATTCAAATTACAATGAGAAAGCCCTTCCTAAAAGAAATGATTAATTAGAGGCCTCAGTAGATGCCTGATTAACATGGTACAAAAGCTTTCTTACAGAGGAGTAGGCTTCCTCGTGTGTTTCTAGGTGTTTGAGGGTGTTTGGATGAGGTAAAGGTTAAATAAGGAAAAAGAAAAAAAAATCTGCTGCTGCTGCTGTGTCTCAGAATAGGGTCTAGTTCAGAGCCTTTTTAGTGTGATTTGCTGCCAAGAGCAGCTTAAGCTTCTGTAAGAGGTGCCATTTTTGCACCCTGTGGGAAATTCTTCTAAAATTGTCCTTGTCTGGCATCCAGCCAGTTGCTGAAACCAATCTATTCCCTAGGTAGGTCCTACATTGCCAGCTTGGCAGGTGAATAAATGGCATATGTCAGGAGGATGGATAAGAGGGGTTTGGGCAGTCCTTTCCAATTCTTAACAGTCTAAGATTCTGTGTATGTCCAACAGCTATTAAGCATTTATTTCCTCCTCTCTGTACTAGCAAGCAGGCAAGCAAACATTTACTTAGTGCCTACTATGTGCCAGTTAGTGGGATAAGTTCTGGGTTTACAAAGACAAAAATGAAATAGTTCTTGCTCTTCAGATGCTTATATGCTCTTATGGGGGGGGTGGAATAACATGTAGATCTATATAGATATTCAAAATACATACAGAATAAATATAATTCGTGGGGAGGCACTAGTACCTGGGCTTAGGAGGTGGTATTTGAACTGTGTCTTCAAGGAAATTAGTTGGTCTATAAGGCACAGTTGAGGAGGGAATTCATTTCCAGGCCTGGGGCACCGCTTGCCCAAAGGTATGGAGTTGGAAGGAGTCGTTGGCATACCTTCCAGTACCTTTGAGATCAGGCATGACCTCCAAAGAGACTGGCAGAAAGTTTGTCATTAAGTAGAGGCCTAGGAGGCAGGAGGCTTGGTTTTCCAAATTGGGCTTTTTGTCATTTTCTAACTAATGTGACATTTGACAAGTCACACTCTGCCCCCAGAGCTTGTTTCCTCGTCTAGAAAATGATGAGGTTGTTGTCAATGTACATCATTTAGGTGCCTTCCAGCTTTTTCTGTGATTCTTTGATTTTAGGGTGTTGGCTAAGCCTGACACGGCAGACAACGGAACACAGCTTTGGCATATCCTTCTGGATTCTTTTACCAGAGGGAAGGAGTTCTAACTCACAAACACTCCTGCATTCCTCAGGACTCTGCTGCTCTCCTGGCCCCTCTTCTGTGCCTAGATTATATCCACTATTGGGAAGCTATTCTCATCCTTCTCAAGGAAATAAATGTGCTATCTTCAACCACCAAATAGTGAGGATTATTTATTTGTGTACCTCTTATCCTGGGAGATGACATCTGACCAGTCTATAACCCTTCCTAGCCAATTTGCTTTACTGAATAGCTAACAATTTTCCAAAGATGTGTGAAGAAAATTAATATATAACAACTAAGTATTATATTTTATAAAATTTATTAGTAATAACTAACTTGAAGCAAAGGAAGATAAAAAAATAGAGCTCACCCAGTCCATACAGGGGGAAAGAGAGAGAGGGAGGAATTATAGAACTATATAAACAATAATATAAAGACACAAAAGTGGGGGGAAAGGAAAGTATTCTGGGCAATGAAAAAAAAGAATTCTGGGAGATGGAGTCCCAAAGGTTCAAGAATTTCTAACTATACCTTTGTTCAGAAGCTGAAAAGGCTCCAGCCTAGGGTGTTGTTCTGGATCACTTGAGCCATGAATTTTGCTACCTTCCAGATCCTGCCGCATTCACGGCCAGTCCTAATGGCGAGATATGACACCCACACTGATGGCATCATGGATAGCTATTCTCACACCATGAATCAGGAAGGGACTCAAGGTTGTATGGACAGCATTCAGTACTGTATACCATCATGACCAAGACAGGACTGTTTGTAATGATGTGGTTCTTTGTAGTGTAACCTCAGGGGAAATACTGGGGCATTCTTCAGTTGGAAGCAGCTCCTTCTGCCCCTTTCCTACCTTTTTCCTTTGGGTAAATTGCCTTACTTGCT
Organism: Gracilinanus agilis; assembly: GCF_016433145.1. NCBI lineage: Eukaryota > Metazoa > Chordata > Mammalia > Didelphimorphia > Didelphidae > Gracilinanus > Gracilinanus agilis. Next base: position 302,608,915 of record NC_058130.1, on the reverse strand, counting down.
AGTGAATAGTATCCCTCTTTCTAAAACTTTCTTTCTCCTGTTTCCTGATACTCTCTTGTTAGGGGGTGGTCATGACCTATCTGGTTGTCTTTGGTGAACTTGACTTATTAGTAGTGATGAGAATGTCTTCCTTTAATTCTGTGACCACAATGAGCTCTCTTATTTAGCCTGGTCTGTACATATTTCTTCCAACTGGGAAAAGATAGGAATATGTAGGCTGGTAAAACTACTAGTTCTGGCAATTCAAGCCTTCTTTCAATTATTTCATACCTCTCATTTCAAGTGACTTTTCCCCCACTGATACCCTACATGGGTATCAAGTCTGTGGATTTGTCTTTTCCCTTGAACTATAGGGAGAGTAGGATCAAATTTAATATGCAAAGATAGTGATTCATATGTGTAAAATACATGTGGTAAAGGGGTAACACAAAGCTACTGGCTACTAAGTGTCCTTTTCTCATACAACTGACCTTGACCTTGACCCCCATACTTAGTTCTTTATCAGCTGAATAGTGGATTTCATGACATCCATGCCATTCATTGCTCTCTTTTGTTGGGTTTTTAAGACTGTGGTTTTAAAGACGTATTACTTAAGGGAAATGTGCCAAGGCTGTAGAATGTAAGGTTGAATATTTGACAGAAATATTGCACTGGCTCTTGGTATGGGGAATCAAGTGTCTCAAGGGAACTCACATTAAAACTGGACTAATCACACTAGTTCAAAGGAAAGTTTGGTAGAAAATGAAAAATGTCAAGAAAAGATAAATTATTGCTACAAAACAATCTAATATTTAGAGAGGGAAAAGACTTTCAGAAGGACTTGGCAACTAGAGAGATTTCTATTAGCCTTCCCAATAAGATCAGGCATGAAACAAGGATGCCCGTTATCACCTCTATTATTTAACATTGTACTAGAAATACAAGCAGTAGCAATTAGAGAAGAAAAAGAAATGGAAGGTATTGAAATAGGTAATGAGGAGATAAGTTATCACTCTTTGCAGATGATGTGATTTAAAAATCCTAGAGAATCAACTAAGACAGCTAGTAGAAATAATCAACCACTTTAGCAAAGTTGCAGGATACGAAATAAATGCACATAAATCATCAGCATTTCTATATATTTCCAATACAACACAGCAACAAGAGTTAGAGAGGTTTCTATTGATTTATCTATAATACAGCATTTATTACGAGCAAGGTCATACAAAGACTGGAGTACCAGAGATTATAAAAGGTAATTTTTTATTGATCAAACTCACTTTTTCATTGTTGGAAGAGGTCTTTTTCATTGTTGGAAGAGGTGTAGGTTTATCAAACTATAAAATATCCATCCAAAAAAAATTTAAGGGAATCTTTTTTAAACTTCTAAAGGACTGGAACCTTGTATCCTTTGAGAAAATGATGGACTCTGATAATATTGATCTGTTGAGAAGTAAAATAGTTCTATAATAACAGAAATTCCCCCAAAGAGAATACTGCAAAATAGTTTCTTTCCCTCATTTTTCCACATTCCCTGCTTGAAAAGAGTACTTGTATACTTTCCTTTTTCTCAGGGTGATAGAACATTCCCAGTTGGGAATGAATGTTTTTGTACCAACTATTATTGCTGTGTAAATATATGATCTAAAAGCCAATTGAGTCTTATTAGCTGATCATCAATAGAAAACATACAGGATGTCAATGATGATGATAACAGTTAATACTTATATAGCATTATAAGGTTTGTAAAGCACTTTACATGTCATCTCCTTTGATCTTTACAGAAATCTTGTGAAATAGATGCTATTAATAACTCCATTTTATAAACGAGGAACTGAGGCTCAGAGAGGTCAGGTTATAGGGTTACAGTCAGTAAATACCTGAGACTAGATGATTTCTAAGGCTCCAAGTCTAGTGCTTCTATGAAAGGAGTTCAAATTGTGGTGCTGGAAAAGACTTTTGAGAGACCCTTGGACAACAAGGAGACCAAATCTGCCAATACTTAAAGAAATTAATTCAGACGATTCACTGGAAGGCCAAATACTGAAGCTAAAGCTTAAATACTCTGGTCACATATTGAGAAGACAAGACTCATTGGGAAAAAAAACAACACCTTATTTGGGAAAGATATCAGGCAAGAGGAAAAGAGGTTGGTAGAGGATGAAGTGGATAGATAGTGTCATGGAAACAATGAACATGACCTTAGACAGACTTTGATAGATATGGTCCGTGCTATGGTCCATGGGGTCATGAAGAGTCGGACAAGCCTGAACAACTGAACAATTAGCTGCTGCAGCTGTGATAAAAGGAGCAGATATGTATTAGTACCATAAAGCAGGATGCCTGTGTGATGAATTGATTTGGAGCTAAGCTGAAAAATTAGTGGGGACATAGAATTGATCAGAATCTGATCTGATTTGGGGCTAGGCTGAACATAAAGAAAAGACTCTGAAAAAAAAAAAGCTCAATTAAAAAAAAAAAAGATCCCACATAGGTCAGGAATAAAAACCTTAAAGTAATAGCAACTAGGGGAAGGATTTAATCAAGCCCTTTAGGATAATGTTTTGACAAGCATTAATTAAAAAAAAACTGAGAATGGGCTTATATAGGAGAATCAGTCAATCAACTAATCAACAAGCACAAAACTTTTACCCTTCTATCTATCTTCCACAAAGTTGATCGTGAGTTTTCTAAATTGTGGGTCGCAACTTCAGTGTCTCATTACTTCTAGTAACTCATATCTACTACTCTGTTTGGTATTGGACTCTTCCTTTAGTTCTAGTCTTCTATCACATTACTGTCTTCCATTTTTTCTATGGTCTAGTCATACAGTCTAACTTGTACCCCACACACAATGCTCCATGTTCCATCCCTGTGCCTTTGTACTCATGTCTCCCATGCCTGGCTTCTTTCCCTCCTTCCCTCTGACTTAAAATCCCTGGCTTCCTTTGACACTCAGCAGATGCTCTACTGCCTGCAGGATGTCTTTCCTTATTTCTTCTAACTGCCAGTCCCTTTTCACTTAGGCTACCTTCCATCTATTGTAGATTTATCTTGTAGGTACCACTTAATGTAATGCTTTCTTCCTCATTAGAATGGAGACTCTTTAAAGACAGGGATTGCTTTTGCTAATTCTTTGTATCCTCAGTCTTCATGTTGCCTGTTGTGTTGCCTGGCACATAGTGATTGATTAATAAATGCTTATTGATTGATTGTATTTCAGGCACTGTGCTAGGTACTGGGGAATATAAAGAAAAAGCAAACAGCCCTTCTGATAAATATGATTCATGACAATTCTTAAGAACTCATGATGAAAAATGTTATCTACCTCTAGAGAGAGAACTGATGAACTCTGAGTGCAGATTTGAACATATTTATTTTCTCTTTATTTTTCTTTTTTATTTTCTCCATAATTTGGCTAATTTAGAAAATGTTTTGCATGACTTCACATGTATAATGGGTATTGTATTTCTTGCCTTTGCAATGGGTAGAGGAAGGGCTGGATGGAGAGAATTTGGAACTAAAAAAAAAAACCTGAAAAAAAAGAAAAGAAAAAGTTTCTGTCCTTAAAGAACTTACATTCTAAAGAGGCAAAAGGCCAAAATGATAGAGCAGAAGTATAGGAGAGTGATCCCACTGTTTATATATTCTCTGAAGCTATATCAGCAAATATTAGGATAACTTTAGATTACAAAAATAATTGAAAAAGAGCCATATGACTGTTGACCCCTCACCGAGTCTTTGAAAAGAACACGCAGAAGAGCATGAGCTTATATTATATTACACATTATATTATAATATTATTATATATTACATATAATTATATTATATTATATACGTACCAAATTAATAATTGAATAAAAATGCTATGTACCTAAAGCCAACAAAATTTTTAGATTATATTTTGACTTTGAGACCTTCCCAGAACTTCTGTTTAAAGAAGATGACCAACCAGGTATTTCTTATTCTTCTCCAAAAGGAACAGCAGACTTTTACAACAATGCTTCTTTTCCGGGCACTTTTAGCTCTACACTCTCTCCCTCCCATCCTTCACACATACTTCACACTGTGTTTAGCACAGTGCTTGGCATATAGGTCACACTTAATAAATTCTTGTTGACTGATGGAATAAAGAAAAGGAAAATTGCCATTCTATTTTAATTTTCAAAAGGAAAATTTATCTTTTAATGAGAAATGTGAGTTTTGCTATTAAGATGAATCATAGTGTCCTTCATTTCCTTATTCTTCAGGTGTCAGACTATTGCAAGGTACAGAGGGAGAGGAGAGAGTGAGGAGATGCTTAGCACATAGTAAAAGCACATGTTACAGAAAATTTAGTCCATGTGTGACCAGCTGAAAGCATGAAAATATGCTGATTAATGAAGGAGAAAAATTCCTCAATCATGCTTCATTTCTACTGTACTTACTGAATACTAGTAAAATGAAATTCTCAGAGGTGAAACCATTGTAGTGTACCATTTAGATTCACAAAGTTCTAATTCCACCTCCAAAAGTCTGCAGTTCAATCATCTCCTATCTTCTTTGCAGGAGTGAAATTGGACCAAATAGGCCAAGAAAAAATGAGAATGAATATTGCAACAGTGACTTAGAGGCAGAAGAATCAGGGCAAAGATGATTTAAGTAGAGAATAGAGAAAAGCAGAGGGAAAAAAAACAAAAAGCATTTATCCAGAATGAGAGAAGGGGAAGATGAAGGCCAAGAAAGCAAGAATGGAAAGAGTGATGAAAAGTGAATAAATGGGTACCCAAAAGGAAAGAATAGAACACACAAAAGCAGGTGAATTAGAGGAATGGTCTTACAAAAATGAATCAAATCAGATGTTATTTAATGCCATTTATGGAGGTTGACTGCCTGAAGGTTTTACATATTTAGAGCAGTATTATATAGAAAAAAGGACCTAAAGAAAATAGGATAATGTGTATCAGGGTCACTGAAAAGACATTTCAGATTTTTGACTGAACTGTTTTTACTTCTCTCTGTGTTATCAGTCTATTGGGAAGTAGAAAGTGAAAAAGAGACCTACAGATGAAGAGTTCATAATTGTCATTGTTACACTGATTAATAGTCTCACCTAAGGCAGGCACAAAGTAATTTTGTCTGAAAATTGCCTTCAAGAAATAAATGTTCTGAAACAAAATTAAAAGCAACAAAGGATCCGGTGATAGTATACAAAGCTGATCCTATAAGAGTAGGGACCTGCTGGTTTAAAGAAGTTGATTTTTCTCCCCAGTGAATAAGCAGTTAGGGTGTTAAAATACCGCCTTTGTAAGTAATAGTGTCCATGAAGTATCCACGAATTGTTCCATGAAGGTGGGTATTGTGTCCTAATTTTTGTAGAATTTGGTATCCACCCCTCACAAGTGGGCGGCAGAGTTTCACCTGTTTGAAACATTCTGTGGGCTAGTACAGGTCACAAACTCCATTGATGTGTTTACTTAATCCAACCAAAAAGTTCACATTAGTTTCAAGCAAAAGACATTAATTAAACGTAATATCCTCCCCTTTCACATTGTCATGGCTGTGGGATCTGAATACAACCAGGGCACGCTCATAAAAGAAACATGCACAGCCTGTAAAGGTGAGGCACCAGGGATGTTAATTATTATTAAAATATAACCTAAATGGTTTGTGGGTCCACACTGGGTTGAAGGAGAGACAGGACCAACCAGGATAGGGAGACCAGAGTTCACTGTTTTAACTGACACAGGAATGGCAGTTGGCCCAACAGTCACCCAGCTCACCCTAGGCCAGGGTCTATGGAACCAGCAGGCAAAGGTAAAAGTTTATACAGTTTAATTGAGGGTAACTAAATAAAGGATGGGATAGGGAATTCTACAATTGAAACCTAAGGGGCAAACCACAGGGGGCAGGGAAGGACTTAACTACACTATCCTATTGACCTAAGCCAGGCAGGGCCCAAGGGAGCAGTCCTGAAGTCACAGGGAAAGCTTCTTCAAATCTGGTTCCAGCCAGGTTTGGTCAGTTCAGCTAAAGAGCCTGAGGGTGGCTTTCAATTGGGGTCTCACGATAATCTGAGGATGGTCACAGGATGCCAAGAGCCAACTCCACCAGGTGATCCAAGGTGCCCAGGTAGGGAGAGTGAGTTTGCAATGCTGTCCACCAGATCACAAACCACTTCCCCACTTGGTGCAGCTCTGCAGGTCATGTCCACTTGCTGAAAGCCTTCACCTTTCAGGATCCCAGGGAATCTGGGTGCAGTTTTTCCCCTAACTCTGAGATCTCCCAGGGTTAGCAACAGTTATGTCCAACCACTAATGGAGTCCCACTCAGAGCATAAGACCACTTCCTGCTCCTTCATTCCATCTTGGAATCCTCCAGCCCTACCTGCTAGGTCCAACATTAATACTAAATTAATTGCTAAATAAACTCTCACAACAAGCCAGAGAAAATCACACTTCTAACACAAAAGAGCCAATGATCAGTTCTGATGATATCATTACTTTGCTCTTTGCATTTGTCTACTGGAGTATCTCCACTGGTCTCTAGTTGTAGAATTTTCTAAGACACTTTCTTCAAGCCATTCGCTCAGTTTTCCTTAGCTGGCCAATTTGTTCCTCTTTGTTTTTTTCTACACTCCAGCAACTTTTAAGAAAGGACAAAAATCTTTTTAAAAAATTCTGCGTTGCCAATGGCCATAGCACAGTATCCAAGTAGGGGGCCAGAGAAGGCCAGATTTTTTTCCCCTAGGGGAAAAAGTTTTGTTTAAGAGGTACCTGGCCCCAGCCAAATCTGATTTGGGATTAGAAAATTCCTTCTAACTCTAGTCAAAACTTAATTCTCAGACTATATTCCTAGAAACCATTTCAACAACTCCACAGAAGCAGTGGGACAAGGAGGTTTCTTAACTATCATAATGCTCTTGGTTACATAAAGCTCACTTTTGTTCTTCCATTAATGGCTCTAACAAACATGCCTATTAGTGATATTTACTTAGCATTTCTGCCATGGAAGAAGCACTTTTGATCTATTTACATTAGAATAATGTTCTATATATAATAGACTCTTAATAAATATTTATTTAATTAAATTATTGAATTACTTTATTTGTTCTCATGCTGACCGTCTTCTTTAAGTCCCAGCTAAAATCTCATCTTCTACATGAAGACTTTTCTGATTCCCCCTTAATTCTAATGTCTTTCTTTTTTGGATTATCTCCAATTTGTCTTGTCTATAGCTTATTTATACATAGTTTTGAGTGTTGTCATTAGACTGTGAGCTCCTTGAGATCAAGGACTATTTTTTTGCTTTTCTTCCTATCCTTAGTGTTTAGCATAGTATCTGGCACATAGTAGATGCTTAATGAATGTTTATTGATTTGCCTTGACTTGAAAGGTCAAGAAAAAGAAGAAAGAAATGACAAAATAAGAGTAAGAAAAAATAAAGCAACTGAATCTATGTTTGGGGTCTCTTTTGTATTTATATGGATTCAGAAAATTTACTATGAATGCTTTGACAGGCATAGCCATTTAGGCAGTTTACCTTGGAAGAGCCTTTCCTCCTTCTTTCCTATCCCCCATCAGTAACCAAGTAATACGTTCTTCCTCCTGGCATATTTAGTGCTAGTGGATGATAAGGTGGTGAGAGGTAGAGGCCTAGGAAGATATAGGGAGAAAAAAAAGAAGTGGATGGTTTTCCCTAAGGAAGGGGAAGACACTAATGGGCCCTTGACAGAAAAGTGCTCTGATGCTTATTGCTGAATAACTTAACCTCAAGTGGATTTCACCCTGATGACCTTCAGTGCCTTCTCTGCTGTAAAAGCTTCAGCAGCCATCCTGCTGAATAGAGCAGAAATAGAACTCCTTTTGGAGGGTAGTAACCCAGCTGAATAAATCATGCTTTCAGAACCTGACCTGGTTTCTTTTTAATAGTATTTTGTGCTCCCCTAATGGATATGTTCTGACTGTAAAAAAAAAAAAAAAAAGAAAAGAAAAAGAAAAAGAAAAAAGAAAAGAGAGGAAAAAAGAAAAAGAAAGGAAGAAAGAAAGAAAAATGTGCACACATATTTAATTTCCTGAAAATGATTAGAGACTGTGGAACACTGAACATGTAATAAATACAAATTCTTTAGGAAAAGACAAACAAAAGGGCTTATTGATAATCTGATAATTAAGCAGGAACTCTAACCCAAATTGATCTTAATAAAACATTAAATGGGTTAATTAAATCATGAATTCTCCTTAAAGGTCCATTTTAAAAAAGACTTTTAATTTAAAAATAAAATGGGGCGCAGCTGGGTGGCTCAGTGGATTGAAAGTCAGGCCTAGAGACCGGAGGTCCTAGGTTCAAATCAGGCCTCAGACACTTCCCAGCTGTGTGACCCTGGGCAAGTCACTTGACCCCCATTGCCCACCCTTACCACTCTTCCACCTAGGAGCCAATACACAGAAGTTAAGGGTTTAAAAAAAATTAAATGGTTATTTTTTTCAGTCTCTCACTCCCTTCTATGAAAGAATTCACTGAGAAGAATCCACAGATTCTTGTACTGTTACTCTGCTCTACACTTTTGCAGTAGGTTCAAGTGTGCCACATTAAGCAGAATACAAGAGAGAATCATTGGTAAGGTTCCATCTTTTAATTTCAAAGGAAAAATATTTTAAAAATCTATATTGTATGTGAAAACAAATGTATTCACACAATTATTAAAACTCAAACTTTAGGATTAAATTTTGAGCTTATACTATATATACTCTGGGAAGGAAGATCTGTGGGGGCCATAAGGGAGCATATTATCTAGAGAAAAATAATGGCTTACATTTATATATCAGTTCAGGTTTAGAGAAGACTTTCCTCCCAACAGCTTTGTAAAGTAAATGGTGGGGGCAGCTGGGTAGCTCAGTGGATTGAGAGTCAGGCCTGGAGACGGGAGGTCCTAGGTTCAAATCTGGCCTCAGATACTTCCCAGCTGTGTGACCCTGGGCAAGTCACTTAACCCCCATTGCCCACCCTTACCACTCTTCTGCCTTGGAGCCAATATACAGTATTGACTCCAAGATGGAAGATAAGGATTTAAAAAAAATAAAACAAAGTAAATGGTAAGGAACTATTATTTCCATTTTACAGATGAGAAAAAAAAGCCAAGGAAGAGCTAGTAAGTAGAAGAATTGGGAGTAGAAACTCTGGCCTTCTGACTACAAATCTATTCCTCCTTACTATATACAACACTCCACTTCCTTGAAAATGTGGGCTGTTTCAATTTAATCAATATTAACTGAGAATCTAATTCAGACACCTAAATACTGTTCTAGATGCTACGGAAGACAGAAATATTGAGTAAGACAGCCCCCAAAATTATAGAGAATTGGTTTTATAACCTGAAATCTAGGCATCATCTTGACAAGGCTTTGTTTGTTCTCAATACTTTCTCTGGGATTTACTCTCTGGAAAAGGGCCTTCCCCCAAAATATAAAATCTTAGTTTAGGACCCTTATCCCTTGGAATTGCAGGTGGATGTCTATGGGTCAGAGATGTTAGATTTGTACCATTGAAATGGGAGTCCAGTTTCTTACAGACTCCATCAGCTTCATAAAATGGTATTTCCATAGAGAGAATACTAGGAAACTACTTCTGGAAGAAGTATGATGATGATGATATGTGAGGGAAATACATAATTCACATGGTGTAATCAGTTCTTTTTGGCCCATTATGTGGTTGAGAGGGACCTTTTTCCATGGGCTTTATGGCTGAAATTGTCAGAATTTCCAAAAGGGTTTGAGTCATCTCTGATGTATATTTCCTTACCGTTTTTTTTAATCTGGGATGAAGGAGGTGACTCCTTCACTCACAACTTTGTGTGAGAGAACTGGGAGAAGGAGAAGGACTAAGAGACCTTTCTGCTCTGGGGTTTCATGATCCCTGAGAAATAGGCAAAGTTCTTGGCTTTTCCTTTCATTCCTTTCCATTCTAGTGGGAAAACCTGTTTCAAAGGTCAGTGGCTATAGGAATCTGGGAATCCACGATTTCAGTCCAAGTGTTGCAACCTGCCCAGCATGAAGCAATCATCTGAAGTGACCTATGAGACTCCATCTCCATAGAAACCAGCAGCAATATAGCCTTTGGAACTTGAGGGGACCAATGCTATGTCTGAATTAAGTTAATTCCTGAGCTGAACCCCATTTTTGTCCACATTGAGGGGGTCATAGAAGGAGACTATGCCTCTAAAGTGTTAAGGGAAGGGAAGTTATGTTTCTGTTTGTTCTTGCTGTATCTGTAAAGTAAATATCTTTTTGTAAAAGTTACTTGCTATTAAATAGTTAAATGGAATGGAGTGCTAGTCACTGAACCTCCAAAAATAGGGAAAACACACATTGGGGCCAAGTAAAGAAAGAGATCCCTTGAATTCTTAGAGTACCTGATAACCCCAATTGGGAGTTATAAACCTACCTGGCCCTCACAGAATGTGGGGAAAAAAAGTTATATTTTGTCTTTGCCTGGGTGAAGGGCTCAGGATTCTGAGTCCCTTGAAGCAAGCTTATTTGGTAAGACATTCTTTCCTCTAATGTACTTTGTAGGCTATGCTATCAAGTCTATCACCCAAGATGTATTCTGTTCCTTCTTCTCCCATAACTATGTCAAGCTGCAGGAAGCTTTTGTAGGTATTTTTGGTATTTCGTTTTCTTTTCTCTCCTTTGAAAACTAAGTAAATTATGAGAGACAGAATGGTTTTGGAGCAAATGCTGGACTTGGTATCAGGAGATTTGGTTTCATAGAAATAACTATGTGATTCTGGCAGCTGTGTAACCAAAGTTAAGTCATTTAAACTCTTTTTGAATCTTATTTTTCTCATCTGGAAAAATATTTGTACTCCCTATATATTTATCTGTTTTTATTAGTTAAAAGGGAAAGTTTAATGGTGAGAAAGAATGATTGGCATGGAAAAAAACCAAGTGAATCAATAAAATGTTTTCTATATTAAAAAAATGAAAAAGGATCAGATTTTAGTAAATTACTTTCTGCAACTAAATGTGTCTTGACAGCCCCATAAAACGAATAGAAGTTGTAGAGATTACAAGATGTAAAGAATACTTCCCAGATTGCTGTGAAGAAAACATTTTGTAAACTTCTCAAAGCTACCTGCAAAGACATGTAGGTGGCTCAGTGGATAAAGAGGAAGGCTTGAATACAGGAGGTCCTGGGTTCAAATGTGACCTCAGACATCCCCTTGTTGTATAACATTGAGCAAGTCATTCATCTCCAATTGTCTAATCCTTCTGTCTTGGACTAATACTCAGTATTGATTGTAAGACAGAAGGTAAGTTTTTTTAGAAAGCTACCTGCAAACAGGAGAATCTAAGAAACTCACTGTCTATAGGGAATTTCTCTTTGTTTTGGACACTGCTAGACATCCTTATTCCTTTTTTGAATTTGGGACTCTCTGTTAATGACTCACTGAAGACAGTGAAGAATATTGTTGAACTAAGCTGGAATCTTATACAGCCTTAACATATGTATGGGAAACACCTTGTTTAGAAGAGAGCTTTTTGTAATTAGCAAAAAATAAATATGTGGTATTATATTTTATGCATCTTCCATTCAATCTGTCAAGATATGTTCTCTTGCAGAAAGTAAACTGCTAAAACATGGCTAGTCCTTTTTCACGTTTTTTTCTTAGTTTAAAAAAGGTTTATTAATGAGGTTTTTATATTATAGTTATTCTCTAGTACCACTGAACTTTCCTTTATAACAAATAAAAATAGTTAAACAGAATTAATTCATATATCAACTACCCTTGACAAAGTAAGGGTGGGGTGTTAGTCCCCCAACTTTCTAGCTAGATGAAGGAAGTGTGCATTATCTATGGACTAAGTCCAGTTATGATCATTGTAATTCATCAATATTTTTCTTCTTTTAGTGTCATTTTCATTAACATTGCGGTATATATTTTTCATTAGATTCCAATGACTTTGCTTTTCTTTGGCTCATACTTTGCTTGTTTCTCTAAATTCACCATTGGGACAATTGAGTAATGCACTAGATACTGCCCTAAGCCTGTAGTCAAGTAGACCTGAGATCAAATCTGGCCTTAGACATTTACTGTGTGACCTTGGGCAAGTCACTTAGCCTTTGCCTCTGTTTGCCTCAGTTTCCTCGTCTATAAAATGGGGATAACCATAGCACCTACCTCACATGATTGTTGTAAGGGTCAAATGAGATAATGATCGTGAAACTCTTAGAACTGTTTTTAGTACATTGTAGGCACTATGTAAATGTTAGCTGTTATTATTTTATTATTTCTTGTGACATAATATTTCATTATATTTATATATACATAAATATGTAATCTTCACATGAATAATATACCTTCGTATATGTACATATACATACATACAAATACACATATACAGATAAAACAGAGTAAGAGAGAGACAAAGACAGAGAGATTGTCCTTTCAAATGTTATCCTGTTTCCTTAGTCTTTGAGTCAAAGTACTTTAAGTATTTTTGTCTTGACATACAGGCACAAAGTTCCAGTGTCCACCATAATTCCTTGGCCACTGGAGATGATGATGGCATTTTCTACAGTAGAAATAGAGATTTAAAAAGATTGTGAAGGGTTTCAAATGCTAAAAAGAGGAGTTTATATTTTACCTTAGAGATAATGGGGGGCCCACTGAAGCTTCTTGAGCAAGATTGTGGCATGATCAGACCCAAGTTTTAGGAATGTTAATTTGGCAGCTTTGTGGAAGAGGTGGAAAGAATGGAGGCAGGGGTAACTAATTATGAAGCTATTGCAATAGTATGAGTGAGAAATGATGAAGATTTTGGTCTAGGTTAGTTTTATGTGTAAATAGAGACAAGATGATGCCTGTGAGAGATGTTGTGGATATAGAATTGAGAAGACTGAACAAATAAGTAGAAGAAAAGTTGACTCTCAAGTTGTGAATCTGCATTCTGGAAAGGTAATGGTATCAATATTAATGGAGAATTTGGGATAAAGAATGAATTTAAGGGAAAATGCAATGGTTTTAGTTTTGAATGTGTTGAGATGGAGACTACTCTGGAATATAGAAATGGAGGAAACTCCATTCCAGCAGCAAGTTTTTAAAATGAGACTGCATTCATGAGAGAGATGAGGTCTGGATAAGTAAATTTGAACTTATCTTGGTATACAACATAGTGTAGTACATGATAACGAAAGACATTACTGATGAGAGTATGGAAAAAAAATTTAAGGGGCTCAGAATAGAGTCTTGGGGTGGGTCCATTCATAAAGGGTGGGATATAGATTGGTGATATGGCAAAGGAGATTAAGAAGTAAGTTGAGACAGGTAGGAGGAGAATCAGATGAAAACAATGTAATGAAAACCAAGGGAGGAGAGATAGTCCCGAAGGAGGAGGTAGTCAACAGCGTCTCTAAAATGGCAGAGACATGGAGAAGCACAGACAGAGAGGTCAAGATGAATGAAGAATTGGGAAAATTCATTGACTGACAGTTAAGAGAGCATCTATACCACTGAAGAGAGCAGTATAATGATTGAGATGCAAGTAAAAAGTGAAGAAATGGTAGTAATGAGTTTAGACAAACCTTTCTACGATTTTGACTGTAAAAGAAGAATTAAAGGAAGAAGCTTGAAAGGACCACATGAGGTATCTTAAGGATGGGGAAGATTTGGCATTTATATTGATATTAGAGAAAGAACTACTAGGTAAGAAGAAGAGACTGAAAATGAGAGAAAGACAAGGACTGATTGAGGGGATAAACTCCCTGAGAATATGGAAAGGGATGAGATTAAGAAAATAAATGGAATGGTTGATATTGGCAAGTAGATGTCCTACTTCTTTCTCCAATGACAGTCAGTCAACAAGCATTTATTAAACATTTACTTTACCTGGGGCTATACTAAGCTCTGGGAATACAAAAAATAAGGATAATACATACCCTTGTTGATCTTATATTCTAATACAAATATGTTGGAGTTATAGAGGAAAAACCGGATATCAATTAAGATATGTTTTGAGGTATGGAAAAGGGAAGGAGAGGGAACTCATGACTTGGCTTTTATTTTGTCATTAAAGTTTTAGGAGAGATCTTCCACTAAAATAGAGGGAGGAGGTGGTTTTTGAGGTCTGAGGAGAGAAGATAAGAATAACCATTATGGAGCATAATAGAAAGTTAATTAGACAAAGAATTAATCAAGAATAAAAGTAGTAGTAAGGACCTTCTTGAGATAAGATTGCAAAGATTTGTTGCTTTGTAGTTAACCCAGATGGCACATCTGTATGATTTACTCCAGAATAGTTTAGTAGTATGTAAGTAGGAGTAGAGAAGGTGGATAGGATAGGTTTGGATTTGGTACAGCATGAATGTCAGTAGCATAAGGGGATGAGTGAATACTGAATGTATGGTTAAACTAGTTAAGCATACAAATCCGGCCTCAGACACTTCCCAGCTGTGTGACCCTGGGCAAGTCACTTGACCCCCATTGCCTACCCTTACCAATCTTCCACCTATAAGTCAGTACACACAGAAGTTAAGGGTTTAAAATTAAAAAAAAAACAACATACAAAAAAAAACTAGTTAAGCATAGTTCAAGACTCAGAAGAGATGAAAGGGAGACCAGAGCAACACTGATAGAGAGAACAGAGACTGGAGGGTACAGTGAGAACAAACACTAAGTTTAGGAGGGTTAAGACATAAAAAGAGATCGAAGGACAGGAGGCTATGGTTAGGGAGGGAAATTTCAAAGTTCTAGGTCATAAAAATGATTAGTGGAGTGAAGAAAGAATTGACATACTGATGCAGTGAACAAAATCAAGAAAACCATTCCCATGATGACCATCATGATGAAAAAGGAAACAACACACAGATTTTGTTGTTGTTGTTCAACTTCATTTTTTTCTCTTTTTCCCCCTTTTTTAACCTAGAATATTTTCCCATGGTTACATGGTTCATGAATCCCTCCCACCCCCAGCTATTTCTTCCCCCTTCCCAAATTTGATAAGCAATTCCACTGGATTATACATATATCACTGTTCAAAACCTATTTCTGTGTTATTCATATCTGCAGTAGAGCGATCCTTTAGCATCAAAACCCCAATCATATCCCTGTCATATTACATGATCAATCATATTTTTCTAATGCATTTCCATTTCCACAGTTCTTTCTCTGGATGTGGACAGCAATCTTTCTCATAAGAACCTTGGATTGTCCTGGGTCATTGCATTGCTGCTAGTAAAGAAGTCCATTACATTAGATTATGGCACAGTGTATCAGTCTCTGCGTATAATGTTCTCTTGGTTCTGCTCCTTTTACTCTGCATCAATTCCTGAATGTCTGTCCAGTTCACATGGAATTCCTCCAGTTCATTATTCCTTTGAGCACAATAGTATTCCATCACCAACAGATACACAATTTGCTCATCCATTCCCCAATCGATGGACACCCCCTCATTTTCCATTTTTTTACCACCACAAAGAGAGCAGCTATAAATATTTTTATACATGGTTTTTTTTTCCTTATTATCTCTTTGGGGTACAAATCCAGCAGTGGTATGGCTAGGTCAAAGGGTAGGCATTTCTTTAAAGTCTTTTGCGCATAATTCCAAAATGCCCTCCAGAATGGTTGGACCAATTCACAACTCCACCAGTTCATCTTCATTTTTGAAGAGGACCAATGACAGCACCAGTGATGTCTTGACTTGAGCATGAATTGGGTTTTAAGGGAGGCAGAGTTGCATGAAGTGGCCAGCCTCACTCTTTCTTCCAGTCATTCCTTTCAGAAATCCAATGACAAGAAACCCCATCTTTCAGAGTGGAGTGGCAAGACAAAAGTCAAGATGACTGCTGATGGCCCAAGATACATTCTTGATATCTTTGATGACTGGTCAAGCTCTAAATTTTAATCAAGGAAATAACTTAGTAGTGATTATAACAATTATAGAATCAATTAATTAATATAAAAATTTAAAAAACCTCAAGTTCTGTGGGAAGCCAATGAGAGAATAGATGAAAATCTGAGACTCCTCTTTTGACCCCTTTTGTGATCCTTGTGATTTCTTGTTGAAAAGTATTGTGGCCTTATTGAAAAGCTTTAAATTCCTAGTAAACCTGAATGTAAAGGGTTAACACTGTTCCCCTTTGACCAGGAATGCAGCTGTCTGATATAGCCAAGGCCAAAACCTTAGCGGGGGCAATTTGACCCTGAGAGGAATACTCCCCAACTTGGCTTTCTGATAAGAATCCAGTCAAAATTCAACGTTGGCCTTGGTCTGTTTTGAAGCCATTGAGACTTTTTGTGTTTTGATATGACATAATTTGTAACTTCTGCAAAGTTTTGGGGAGGGGTTCTTTTGTGTGAAATGAGTCTTGAAATATATATAATAAACTCCATGCTCCTGGAGACAGAGCTGGAAGCATGAGGTAAAAGATCTTCATGTTCCATTATTTCCTTATCAACTCAACTGTCCTTATCAGATTGTCAAAGATGATAAAGAGATCTTGACAATCTTCAGTATTAAAATCATAACTAAATGTCCATTCGAAGGCAAAAGAGTAGTAAGATCTAGGCAATTCATAGACTCGTCCCAGGTCACACAACTAGAACTGTCTGAGGTCAGATTTGAACATAGATCCTCCTGTTTCCAGACTTGGTTCTCTATCCACTGAGCCATCTAGCTGTCATATAATTTATTAAACACCTACTATGTGTGAGGCACTAGACTAAATTCTTGAAATATTAAAAAAAATTTAAAGACAATCTTCAGTGGTCATCTAATTCAGCTAAAACCCAAAAAGAATGCTTACAATAGTATAACCAACATATGGGCATATGACTTCTGCTTGAAGAACTCCAGTGAGGGGGAACCTACCATCTCCTGAGCAGCTATTCCATTTATAGAGAGTTCTAATGTTAGGAAGCTTTTCCCAACATCATTTTTAAATCCGCCTCTTTGAAATTACTACTCACTGCTCTTCTTTCTAAAGACAAACAACAAATATAAATCTTCCATATGCAAGTCTTTCAAATACTACAAAAGAGCTATCATGTCCCCCTTGGATTCAAGGTCTTAACCATCTTGGATGCCTTCCTTTATGTGCTCTCAAGTTTATTTATTTCTCTATTCAATTGTATAACTCATGGAAATTATGCCTTTTGATGTGGTCCAAGATTAGCTTAACTTTTTTTGGCTGATATTGCTGATGACTCATACAGTCCACAAAAACTCCCAAACTATTATTAATTGAGCTGCTGTCTAACTATACCTCTTCATTTTGTAATTATGAAGTAGATTCTTTTGAACCCAAATGTAAGACTTTATATTTGTCCCTACTAAATTTTGTTGTTTTCCTAATAATCAAGTCTAGTAAGATTTATTGGGATCCTGACTCTTTTATCCATTGTGTTAATTATCTCTCCTTTCCATCATCTATAATTGATATGTCATACTTGACTTTCTCCAAATCATTAATAAAAATGTTAAATAGCATAAAACCAAACACAGATTCCTGGAACACTTCATTGAAGACATTCTGCTAGGTTGGCATTGAACTATATGTAATTACTCTTTAAGTCTGGCCATTCAAGCAGTTCTGAACTATTCTAATTGTAGTATTGTGTAATTTCCATATCTTCATCTTTTCCATAAATATGAGATTCTTTGTGAAAATTCTTTGCTAAAATATGTGTAAGCTATATATTCAACAATCCCCTTATCTACAAGTTTAGTAATTCTGTCAAAAAGGGAAATAAGGTTTAGCTTCCATGGCCTGTTATTGATTCCTTCTTTTTAGATGTTTGTAAATTTCTAATGATATATCTTAAAAATTTCCTAGAAAATGAAGTGAAGCTCAGTGACCTATTGTTTATAGTCTCTGCTCTCAATCAATCAATAAGCATTTAATAAGCATCTACCACATGACAAGCACCATGCCAAATGCTGGGGATACTAACACAAAGAAGGGAATAATCCACTTTCAAAGAGTTTTGGAAAATTGGGACACTCATTTCTTCAATTTTATGAGACTTCAATCATTTTCTCATAATCTTTCAACTATCATTGATACAGACTCAGCAATCAAATCCACTAGTAGATTGTAGTTTTTTTAGACTAGGTGACTTGAATACTTCAAGAGAAAGCAAATAATCTCTTAATATATATTTTGCTCTGTTAATTCTCAAGCAAAGATCAATCTCTTTGTTGGTGAAAACAGAAGCAGACTGAGTATTGAAAACTTTCCCTTCATTCATCCTAAAAAGCCAGTCTTATTTCTTATTTGAAATTCTTCTTTTCCCTACTGTAGCTAAAAAAAATATCCATTTAAATAAATCCTTGATGTCCGTCTCCAGTTTTAGCTCTTTCTGAGCATTAGCATTGCCACCACTAGTTTTATAAGACTATGCCACAATGATATCCGTTCTCTATTACCTGCTCTTGCTTCCATTTTCTGTTTATAGAAATCCAAATCTGTTGAATCTAAGTCATTTGATCAATTTCTCACATGAGTCTTTTCAAACAACACTATTTTTTTCTTCTTCACTGGAATTACCCCATTTTGAGTCCTCATCTAGATTCTTAGGTAAAGCATAGTTATGCTTTAATCATAATGTTGCACTGGTTTGTCAGTCTTATTATTTAATGGTCACTTCTTTATTTTATTAAAATTTTCTTTTATGAAGGACTTCCGGTTAAGATGGCAGCAGAGTAAGGAGCAGCTGCTCAATCTCTCCTAACTGAAGCATACAGAACTCCTCAAGGGGACATAAAACGAATCCAGAAGAACGAAGAGACCCCACAATAGGGCGAAGCATTGTAGGTACGTGGAATTGGGGCATTTCCACGCTATAAAGGGGTGAAACAACTCTCACTAAAACGGGAGAGGAAGAAGCCCCTCCCCCACCCCCACACCACGAGGCCAACACACAAGAGTGAAAGTAGGATTGGGGCACCCAGTAAATCACTGGCAGCTCCAGGGCTTGTTCCTGAGAGCAGCAAGAACTAGGACCCCAAGAAGCTAAAGAATGCGCACGGACTTCCCTGAGTGCTGGCGAGGGTGAAGGCAGTGCCCTAGGCGCAGACAAGGATCTCGAGCACAAGCTTGGACCGCGAGTGGGGACCCTGTGCAGATGGGAATGAGGCTGTGGAAGTAGCACCCTGAGATTGCTGAAGGAACCTCGGGCAGAGGGGCAGACCAGGGACAACCAGGAGGCTCGACCTCCAGAACAAGGAGATCTGAGCCCTCCAGAGCCCAGACAGCACAGACAGACCCTGAGTGTGAAGACAAAGCTGAGAAGGGGCAGGGCTAACAATGGCAAGCCGAGAACCTCAGAAGAAGAAAAAGATTATCAAGAAAAACTCTGGAACACTTGACAACTTTTACACAGAGAAAATCCAGACAACAGAGGAGGACAAACAAGTATCCAAACCTTCCCAAAACAATGAAAACTGATCACAAGCTATGGAAGAGTTCAAAACAGATTTTGAAGAAGATGGAAGAGATCTGGCAAGAAAATAACAGTTTAAAAGGCAGAATTTTGCAATTGGAAAGTGAGGCTCAGAAATCAAATGAACTGATAAGCAAATTGAACACCAGAAATGACCAGATTGAAAAGGAAAACCAGTCCCTAAAGGCTAGAATTGAACAATTAGAAACCAATGATCTCTCAAGACAACAAGAACAAATAAAACAAAGTCAAAAGACTGATAAAATAGAAGGAAACATGAAATATCTCAATGAGAAAGTGACAGACCAAGAAAACCGGTCTAGAAGAAACAATTTGAGAATTATTGGTCTTCCAGAAAAGGCAGAAATTAATAGAAACTTGGACTCCATACTTAAAGAAATTATTTAGCAAAATTGCCCTGAAGTTCTACAATAAGAGGGCAATATAGACATTGAAAGGATCCATAGATCACCCTCTACACCAGTCCCAGAAAAAAGAAGCCTTATGGAAGATAGAAAAATAACTAATGAGCAACTTTTTCCTCAAAAGTTATATAATCTAAGAAATTTGTAGTAATTTATACTCTGTGTAGGTCTTCCAGTTGACAGTCTTCAAGAATATGGTACCTATAGCACCTATGGCACACATTGCAGTTCTCCAGATGCCAGCAAGTGAAATGTCCCCATTTTTCTGGTGCTCTCCATAGTCCTCAGACATCAGTATTAGTCATCATCCTCTGTAGCTCTCCATAGGTCTCAGCCAATGACATTAGTTTCAATATTGTAAAAAGAGGGCTATTGTAGTCACTACTGTAGTTGTGCTTCAAGGCAAACACTAGGCCTGTCTAGGATACCACCCTACTGAAGCTTCTAATTTGCCCTGTGGTTCCCACTAAACTCTGATCTACATAAAAGTTTATCCAGTTGTCAGAAACTCTTCTCCATCACTGGCATGTGACACAGTAATTCAAAGTCTGACCTCTGATTTTTCTTTACTGACAATTTGGGTGGAGATGTCCTGGGCCAGGTCTACTCAGGCTGGTTTGGGGCTACAAACTACAAGTTTAGGATTGGAACTAGATGGGATGCTTGTAGTCCATATGATCTTTAACAAAAAAGTTAGGGTTTTTATGTCTTAGATGACCAGGAAATTATAGCCTTTTTTAAAAAAAAATCTTTGAACCTTTGTTCTTCAGATCAACTAAGACTTCATCCAATCTCTTATGACTCTTCCTTTAGGTCTTTTTACATTGTGAGAATATAAATATAGCACTTATGACTGGCCTACTTCCCTTTCCAAACATCATATCCTGGAAGAATCTTTCATCCCAAATGTATGTTGAATGTGCTCAAAAGTCTTATTGCAGTTTAAAGCTACAGAACAATAGTGGTAGTGGTGACACAGAGTATCAACCTGAACTCTAGTGACTTTACCCTGTAGATCATCACAGAAATTTTTATCACATTTATTATGGTGAATAATTTTGAGAAAATCCAAATCTAATCACATTTCAAATTCAAGAACCAATACTTTATCGCCTGACTGGTTATCAAAAAGAAGAGCAAAGTTGGAGTCTTGAATTCAATTGTCAATCTGGTTACTCTGAATAAAGCTTCTAGAATCCAGGTATAGATTCCTGTTTTATCTGTTCTCACAGAAAGAATATAATTTTTGTTTTTGTTTTTTTTTAAGTTTTTATTTTGAATATTTTTCCATAGTTACATATTTCATGTTCTTTCCCTTTCCTCCAACCCCCCCCCCCAGCCCCCTTAGCCGACGCACAGTTCCACTGGGTTTTGCATGTATCATTGATCAAGACAATTCCATATTATTGATAGTTGGACTAGAGTTATTGTTTAGTGTCTAATAACCCCATCAGCCCATGTGTTCAAGCAGTTGTTTTTCTTCTGTATTTCTCCTCCCACAGTTCTTCCTCTGAATGTGGCTAGTTTTCTCAGAAAGAATCAGAAAGAATATAATAAAGTTGCCTGCTTGCTTTTTCTAGCAGAAGCTTAATAGCAATTAGTCTTATATGAATCCTTGGTATCTTAAAGTACTATTATATTTGGAACTAAAATGTATTTGTTCATTCATCTGATATTTATCAAGTGATTACTAAATATGAAGCACTGAATGGTATTGGAAGTGCTTACAGAGATAAACAAGATACTATCCCTACTCTTTCAGACCTTGCAATCTTATAAAGGAGAGCATCTATACAAATGGATTATCACAGGAAGAAGACACTCTCTAAGATGCCTGATGAACATCCCTTAAATACTAACAGATATTGTCAGTTAGGTATTCTCCATTTTGCCATGGTAGGAGACATCTGTAAGATGGTAATTTAGCCAGTAAATAAGGTTGGTGAACTTCATGTCTTTACTTTATGACTCCAACCAGGCACAGAGAGCAAGATGGCTCTCTGTCCTGAGACTCTTAGAAACTCAATCTGACTGCTAGATTTTATCAATAAGAAGTTTATTAAAGATACTAATTGGGTTAGGTAAAGAAGGAGGGCTAGGAAAATTCCCTTTCACTAATAATTATCTACCTTTCCCAGAACCCACCGATCTTCACGGATCGCTTCAGTGTCCAACAAGATTGGACCTACTCTGACTCCCTCTCTATTTCCCCAAACGTCCCTGATTCTAGCTACTTATCACTAAAGCCACTCCAAAATAGGTTTGATTGAGGAATAGAATAAGTTGCTGATCAAGGAAGAAGACTCTAAGGGGCTGGGTCACTCAGGACACAGACTTTGCCTGTGGAGGCAGTCTTTCTCAGATCACTTCCCTCAAGATGAGTTTCTTCTCCAGGTATATCAAACAGTTGTCATATAAATTAGGCAATGTTGGCAAGCCTCTCTCACACAGGGCAGGAGACAAAATCACCAGAAAGGATACTTCCCACCAGGATCAGAGGATCACCCTAAAGTCCAGGAGCTCAGTTCTCCAGCCTTGCTCCTCAGGTTAAGGCTGTTCCAGATTTCCGAGCCAAACTTCCAGCTTCTCATCTAGCCTTCTCTCAACATTCCATTCCATGCATACTCTTCTCTATCTCTGCATTTCCCCCTTCCTCACATCTCGTCCTGGAAGAAACAGAGGACCACTGCTGCCACTGGGGAATGCCTAGGGTATTCAACTAAAATCTCACGCAGTAACATTTGGTAGGAAATTAGAAATCCCTAAAGAAGATGAAAAACATTCCTTGCTTAAAGCAGTGGTGGCATATGACTGTCATCTCTGCTCTTGGGGAAGCTGAGGCTGGGGGTGCTCTTGTGTTCTGAGCTATACTGATCAGGTGTCTTCATTATTTGTTTCCACTAAACTGTGCCCCTAGAAGCAGGGGGCCACCAGGTTGTGTAAGGAGGGGTGAACCCACACAGATCAGAAACAGAGAAATTCAAAGTTTCTGTACCAATCAGTAATGAGACTGGTTATAATGAGATTTGTCATTAGACGGTGTGACTTAAATCTCTCCCCTCTCAAAAGTTCTTTCAGAAAATTAGGGAGACTGAACAACAAGAAACCATCATGAATATATTTTTGTAAAAACATGTACCTATTACAAATAAATTCACTTGAATATAAAAGTTCTGAATGAAATAGGGTTATATCATGAATATAAAATTTCACATATAATCAACTCTTCAGATATCAAATGAAAGTCTATGAAATGAAAGGAAAAAACTACTCTACCAAGATATGGCATTTTTCTGTATAGTGAAAAAAGCAGAACATCTTCCAAGAACAAAACACATGTTTATTTTGCAGCTCAGAAAATGACATGAATATTTTTAACAAAAATAAAATTATATTCACATTGGCTACAATTGATTTTATTCACAGTTTAAAGTATTTACTTTTAGCTACAAGTTGGAAAACTGAAGAGGCAAAAAGGACACATTTGAATAATTAGTTGGAAACTCTGAAAGTGGGTTTTGAGTGAAATAAAGGATCTAGTGTAAGGTTCAACAAGCCTCCCATTTCAGAATCATATTCACAGCATAATGCCTAACAATTTTTTGCAGTTGATTTGACACAGTGGTAGAGTTTTGTGAAAGGTCAAGCTGAGTACCAAGTGTCATCTGAACATATGCTAGCACAAAGATCTTATTGTTTTTAATTCTAAGTTTTAATCATAGATAATCATGCTTTTACCATACTCCAACTATCTAGTGATGAATTCTGCTGTTCTCAAGGAAGATATGCATGGTGGGTGTGAGTAGACATAAGCATATTTCCAGGGTTGACCAGGATGAAATTCAATCTAGATTTGAAGCTGGAAAGGGCTTTTGGAAAACACTTAGTACTTCATTTTACTAATGAGAAAACTGAGGCCTACAAAGGTTAAATGATTTATCTAATGTCTTATAACTAGTAGTTGGCAGAACAGGGATTCAGACATGTTTCCTAATTCCCAACCCATCAATATTCCTCCTACACCTTTGAGAAGCATTTTGGGGAAAAAATCCCAAAGGTCTGTAATTGTATTTTTGTAGTTTTTCTTTATTTTTTCTTATCAACAAGCATTTATTTTCTCTCCCTCCCTACTCTGAAAAAAAAAAACCCAAAACTTTTGCTATAAATATTGTAATGGTGGGGCACTAGGGATGTTGTTATTATTATTAAAATGTAACCTAAATGGTTTGTGGGTTCACACTGGGTTGAAGGAGAGACAGGACCAACCAGGATAGGGAGACCAGGGTTTACTGCCAAGCTGTTAACTGACACAGGAATGGCAGTTATGCCCAATGGTCTCTCAGCTCACCTAGGCCAGGGTCTATGGAACCAGCAGGCAAAAGGTAAAGTATATAACAGTTTAATTGAGGGAAATAATAAAAGGATGGGAATAAGGGATTCTATACTTGAAACCTAAGGGCAATCCACAGGGGGCAGGGAAGGACTTGAGTACACTATCCTATTGACCTAAGCCAGGCAGGGCCCAAAGGAAGCAGTACTGAAAGCTCCTCCACACCTGGTTCCAGCCAGGTTTGGTCAGCTCAGCTAAAAGGCCTGAGGATGGCTTTCAATTGGGGTCTCACGGTAAATCCAAGGATAGTCACAGAATTCCAGGAGCCAACTCCACTAGGACAGATGATCCAAGGTACCCAGGTAGGGAGAGTGAGTTTGAAATGCTGTCCACCAGATCACAAACCACTTCCCCACTTGGTGCAGCTCTGCAGGTCTTGTCCACTTGCTGAAAGCCTTCACCTTTCAGGATCCCAGGGAATCTGGGTGCAGTTTTTCCCTAACTCTGAGATCTCCCAGGGTTAGCAACAGTTATGTCCAACCACTAATGGAGTCCCACTCAGAGCATAAGACCACTTCCTGCTCCTTCATTCCATCTTGGAATTCTCCAGCCCTTCCTGCTAGGTCCAACACTATTACTAAATTAATTGCTAAATAACCCTCACAACAATATGCAGTCAAGGAAAGAAAACATCATTTCTTAAAAATGTATTATGTGCTAAATTCTTTTCTAAGTCTTAAAGGTACAAAGCTAAAAAATGTAAAATAATCCCTATCCTTAAGGACCTTCTATTCTACTACAAGATAACATGCAAACAGGTAAGGAAATGCAAGAAAATTTAGAAGGTACAGAGCACTAATTGCTAATAGAAAAATGAAAAGCTATAAGAATCAAGTGGCAACTGATCTGACCTTTATAAAAAGCTAAGGATTCTAAGGAGAACAGTTTAGGAGACAGTATGTTCTGGGGAAGGGAAACACCTTAGGCAAAAGTGTGGAGGTGGGTTTTATAATGCCAAGTTTGGCAAACATCGAGTAAACCAATTTGACTGAAGAGTTTGTTAAATATGAAATAAATCTAGAAAGTTAACCTGGAATGAGATTGGGAAGAATTTTAAATTCTAAACTGGGGAATATGAAAAGTATCTTAAACTTATTGCTGGATGTATATACATTAAATGTAGCAGAGGTACTTACCCTCTTTGGCAGGTCCCCAACTTCATGTGGGTGGTGGCACTCTTTCCCAGTTCCCTCTTTCAGGCATGATGTTCTCTCTAGTCAAAGCTACTTGCTCCTCTCTTTGGTGGTAATGGGTTTCCTTTTAATCGTGCTCAGGAAGAACAATGAATTTTTTTTTTTAGATTTGAAAAATTTTATTTAATTCATTTAGAATATTTTGCCATGTTTCCATGATTCATGTTCTTTCCCTCCCCTCCTCCCACCCCACTCCCATAGTCAATGAGCAATTCTACTGGATTTTACATGTGTCACTGATCAAGACCTATTTCTGTATTATTATTTGCACTAGGGTGATCATTTAGAGTCTACATCCCCAATCATATCCCCATTGACCCATGTGATTGAGCAGTTGTTTTTCTTCTGTGTTTCTACTCCCACAGTTCTTTCTCTGGGTGTGGATAGCATTCTTTCTCATACGTCCCTCAGAACTGTCCTGGATCATTGCATTGTTGCTAGTAGACAAGTCCATTACATTCGATTGTGCCACAGTGTATCCATCTCTGTGTACAATGTTCTCCTAGTTCTGCTCCTTTCACTCTGCATCAATTTCTGGAGGTCATTCCAGTTCACATGAAATTCCTCCAGTTCATCATTCCTTTGAGCACAATAGTATTCTATCACCAACAGATACCACAATTTTTTCAGCCATTCCCCAATTGAAGGACATCCCCTCATTTTCCAATTTTTTGCCGCCATGAAGAGCGCAGAATGCCTCATTTTCAAATCTCTTCCCATGAGGACTAACCTATATTTCTAGGAATATCTGAATCTGCTTGTTTTTTGCTTTTGAGAAGCTATAAAAATATGAATCAATAATTCTTTTTCCCCAGTTTATATCAACATATCCACAGTTAGGGAGGTAGGAAGGTCCCAGTGATTAGACAAAGAATAATTTTCTTCTCCTCCTCATCTCCCTGCCTCCACCCTCTTTTGATTCCTCCTTTTCTCATCCAGAAGATAAGCATTATTTTCTGGCCCAAGTGTTTAATTTTAATGAATATTTTAATTTTTCCAGGCATTAGTTTAATTTAAAAATAGATTGGAACAGTTTGAAAACTAGCTCAGGAAGCTTGGAGATTCTACTTCAAAAACAAACAGCAATAGAGTGCCAGGAAAAGGTACTCTCTGGTTTTCTTTTTTGTTTGTTTTGGTTTATTTCAAATCTACCATAGTAGTTAAACACTACTCTTTTTATCTATCATTCTCCTTATAAACATTCTTTTTTTAATCTTTTTTAATGATTCATTTCTATTCTTCCTATCCCTTTTTTAGGGGCACTCTCATTTCTCCTTCATACCTCTTTTCCTTTTCTTCTCCCCCTGGCACTAATGAAACCCTTTCTTGAAACAAATAAATATATTGATGATAAACAATTCCATAGTATATTAGACTTGTTTGAGAGTGTATGTTGCATTTTACCCTTCTCTACCAACTAGTGGGAGACATCAGTTTTCTGGAGTCTTTGGTAGTCATTGCCTTGATCGGAGTTCTTAAACTCTTACACAGTTGTTTTCCTTTGTAATATTTTAGAGATTGTAGAAATTTTTCTCCTGGTCTTTTTTACTTCATTCTGTATCTTCCCAGATTCCTTTGCTTTAATTATTTCTCATGACACACAAATATTACAGTACATTTCTAAGCCATAAAATTATGGCATTCAACCATTCTCCAAATTGTGATCACTTACTTTGCTTCTAGCTCTGGGCTAAAGGATATCTATATTTTTATCTATCTACATATATTTATATCTACATATCTCCTCTTTCTCTTTGATCTTTTTTGGAGAGTAGCTCTACTAGTAGTATTTCTGGATAAAAGGGTATGCACAGTTTTCTAATCTGTTGTGGATAGTTCCAAATTGCTTTCCAGAATGGTTGTGCACCCTCACAACACTACCAACAGTACATCTAATGTGCCTAATCCTAACATGGTTTCTCTAATAATTTTCATTTTCCTTAAATTGTTGTCAATCTGATAGGTATGGAACTACAGTTATTTTAATGTGCTTTTCTCTTATTGTTAGTAATTTGAAGCATTTTTTCATAGAGTTGTTGATATCTTCGATTTCTTCTTCTGAAAACTCCCTGTCTATATACTTTGATCATATGTCTATCAGGTCAACATGTTGTAGTGGATAGATTGATAGACTGTGAGTTGGAAAATTGGGGTTCAGCTCCCATCTCAGAAACTTACTAGCTGTGTGACCTTTGGCAAATCATCTAACCTCTTTTGGTCTAGTAATCATTTTTTTTCCCCTTAAGGCTCACTTATGGAAGCCCGAAGCTTTTCTTCCTAGGGAAGGGAAAGTCTGCTTACTTTTCTTTATTTAAATGTTTACTTTGTCTTTGTGTACAGTGTTAATCAGGACTTTAGCTAGTGCATATGTACTTATTAGAAATAAGGCAATGGAGAGGAAGGCAACTAGTCCCGATTTGTTAGGCAATTAGCATGCATTGCTTAATAAATTGATATGCTTGGGGAGCTTGAACCTTTGTTTTCTTAGTCATTTCATCTTTCACCCACCATAGAACAAAGAAAGTACCAGCAGAAGAACAATTTACATACCCATTAAAATATGTAAATAAATATGACATTAATAGAAACCTGGTTAAATATATTAAAAAATGGTCACAGAAAAAAATCAGCAAAAATTATTTTATTAAATTATTTTGCTTTGTTGTGTTTTCTTCTTTAAAAATAAGGAAGCTACATTTGCAATTACCTTTTTGATTGTCATTATTTTCTTTTTTAATATATTTGACTGCTTGTAAAGAGAAGCTAAAATTCCTCATAAAAATAAGTTTGTATCCCAATATTTTTATATGGCACCAAAAAACTTCTACTTTATCCAATTGTATAATAATCTTCTAAAAGTTACATGTAAAAAAATAGCAGCATGACAGTGGCTTGTTTTAGTACCTTCATTTCTATTTGTCAAAAATATGACATATGAGGGCAGCTGGGTAGCTCAGTGGATTGAGAGCCAGGCCTAGAGACAGGAGGTCCTAGATTCAAATCTGGCCTCAGACACTTCCCAGCTGTGTGACCCTGGGCAAGTCACTTGACCCCCATTGCCTACCCTTACCACAGAAGTTAAGGGTTTAAAAAAAAACAAAAAATATGACATAGATTATAACAACAATAATAAAAATAAAAACATTTTCATTGGTTTTGAGAACTGTAGAAATATAGAATTCATTGTCCCTCAAATTGATACATTTTCTTTCTTAGTTAAAGAACACATGGCAATGTTGGGCAGTAGATGGTTAACGTAGTCCCAGTGAGACTTTTCATATTTATGATTCCTTGTGGATATAATCATATTTCATTACAACCATATCATTATTTGTAAAATCACTCCCCAATCAGTATGGCAAAGATGGACAGTAGAAAGTTACAACAAAGTAGGTGGTGTGATAAAGCCCACAGAATACCTAATGAGTAGTTGGTAGCCAAAATTGCAACCCCATTTTGCATTGGCTAAATTACTGTGGACAAATTCATTATTATTCTGGAGCCTCGGGTATATTAATTGGGGATTAGACCTAAGTTCCCTCCTAGTTTTAAGATTCTCTGAAACTATGAAAAAAGACAAGATTTCAGTGGCTTTCCATTCTTTTCTCTGAGAATCTGAATTTTCATTATATTCTCAGGAAGGCTATATGAATTTGTCCACATCAGAATCACTAACAGTGTTTGGAGTTTAATTGACATCATGTTATTTTGGGTTTGCATAGTGTTTTTTCTAATAACAAATAAAATTCTACAAAACCATTTATGAATCCTATTAGGTCATAAGAAAAAAGGGAAACATCATACTTTAATTCTTGTATTCTCTTCCTTTTGTGATGTGAAGTTATTTTTCACTTAATTTGTATTTATCCATCTGTGTACCTATTTTCCCTCACTAAAATTTAAGATCCTTGAGGACAGAGAGTGTTTTGTATTTGTATTCACAGCCATCTAGCATAATTCCCTCAACTTGGTTGAGTTGAATTGAGAGAACTTTCCCAGAAAGCCTATCTCTATATCTTTTTTTTAAAAACTCTTACCTCCCATCTGTGTAAATGAAATTAACTCTAGCCCATTCATAGTCAAAAATCTTCTTACCCTAGGCATCTAAATTATATCATCCCCACCTCCCTCAGGGAGAGTGGAGATAATTTAATCACACATGACAATATAGATTATATCATCCCCACCTCCCTCAAAAGGGGAGGGGAGATAGTTGATCACACGTGACAATAAGTATCAAATCAGTGTAGAGGCTGCCATTGGTCCACTTGAATTAGAGGTGGGCCTACAGGAAATGACAAGAGACGCTATCTCTTTAAATATGTGGGTTACAACCTGGTGATAAATATGTTCCTGCTTTGGACTTGGGGCTGAAGGTTCTCGGCTGAGACCTCAGAATGCTTCTACTCTGAATTGTCACGTGGGTAAGTTAGGCTGACTTCCTTGGCCTACCTTGGCGTTTCCAAACTCTGCCTTAAGTAGGCTTATAGCCTCTCTGATTGCTAAGGTCTTGTGGCTTGTAACCTAGTTTAATTAGCCTTTTAACCTTCTCTCTCCGTCCAGGCCTCTCCAGGCCTGGACTGGCCTCTCCCTCTCTGTATTTACCTACCTTTCACCTTTCTAGTTGTAAATAAACTACCTTAAACCCGATCCTGACTTGGGTCTATTTTAATTATGGAATCAATCTGAATCGTTGATTCCTGGCGACCGCATTTAAATACATATGTATAAATACCTAAAATCATCCTCTTACACATCTTAGAATCAATACACTGTATTGGTTCCAAGGCAGAAGAGTGGTTAGTGCTAGGCAATGGGGTTTAAGTGACTTGCCCAGGGTCACACAGCTAGGAAGTGTCTGAGGTCAAATTTGAATCCTGGACCTCCCATCTCTAGGCCTGGCTCTCAATCCAATGAAACACCCACCTGCCCCCTATCTCTATAACTTTAACTAGTGTGGTCCCTCCTCCACTTTATAAACTTTTTTGGGTGGGGGAAAAAGTAAATATTAAGAATTATCTTACATGGTAGTGTGGCTAAAAAGAGTAGCAAGAGCACTACAATAATATTAAAATAAAAACATCTAGGCATTTATATAGCAATTATTATGTGCCAGGCCCTTACAAATTTTATTTCATTTTATCATCACCACGGCTCTGGGAGGTAGGCGCCATCATTATTCCCACTTTACAGATAAGAAAACTTGGGAAAATAGAGGCTAAGAGACTTGTAAGTGTCTGAGGCCAGATTTTAACTCAAATCTTCCTGAGTTTTACTGAGGCCAGTACTCTGTCCAACATTCTAGCTAGCTGTCTCAACTAGACAGAAAATCTTTTTAGAGATTCAACTACACCATTTACTACTGCTGTGTCACTGGTAAATTGATTAACCATTCTAAGTTAAAGTTTTCCCCTTAAAAACAAGGAAAATACTTTTACTACTTATCTTTCACATGTGAGAAAAGCACTTAATAAATGAAAGAACACTATATAAATGTGAATGATAGCTGCCTAGGCACAGGAAAGCACTGTAATCTAGTTTATTTTGGATTATTGATCTTTCCAGTTATTCTGGTCAAAATCATGTTATTTCATTTGTTATTCATTTTCTGAATTAAACCAATTTCCTGTATCATGAGATTATAATCAACTGGTGACAGTGAGGTCTCTTATTCCCTTTTGCATGTTATACGTAGAATAAAAGGCAAAGTATCATAAACTCCAAACTAAAGTTATAGTGAAACAAAAATTTCACTTTTATTTTTGTATCATTTAAGACAAGGAAACGATAGGAAGGAAAGATCACAAAATTTTATTTTGAGTGTTAAAAATTTTGGTTTCATGTGTTTTTTTTAATCTATGGAAATAAAATTATATTAATGCTACATTTTTCTTCTGAATTAGTTGACTATACGACTTTGGGAAGTTTCATCTCCTTCACATTTTGGTTTCCTCCAAAGGCCGGTTCATGAAGTCTTCAATAGCTTGGTGCAAAGGGAGCCATTTTTGAATGGACGTTTTCAAAGCTGTAATCCAGCTACAAAAAGGAATTACACCAGTCACTGAATAGAGTTACATATGTAGAAAAGAGGCGAAATAGATTGCTTCTCTAGCTTGTCTGATTTAGTTGTTATGTACTAATCATTAGAAACCTCTGAGAAAAGGAGTGATCCCAGAAGTCATATCTGATGATTCTGAATGCACAGAAATCATCACAGGCTACTTCATAGTATTACACCAGGGGGGTACAATCATTAATATTAGCAATATTTATATAGTCTCTCTTGAATAAACTATTTGAATGAAGGTCCATAATGGAAAGAAATACCAGGGGACTCTTCTGGCTCAAATGGACACAGTTCCTTCATTTTGGGGCTGTGGAACTTGTCTTTCCTGTGATGGAAATGGTAGCATTAACAGGGAATGTACCAACTTTATATTTTTGCGGGTTGGTTCAATGTCTATAATGCAAGGATCTTGTGACAATTAGCAGGACATTTTTTCCTGTCTCCTTTCCATTCAGAAAGTTCAGGTATTCTCATTTCCTTCCATTCACCAAAAAAAAAAAAAAAAAAAAAAAAAAAAAAAAAAAAAAAAGCTTTACGGAGGCCTAAGTTAGCTTTTCCATGGTCATTACTGAATCACTGGAGATAACATAATCAGGTAAGTGCTACTTTCCAGAAACTTCTTCCTAGATTCTGTAAAAGTAAATTATCCCTGTACCAAGAAATTTTCTGTGTAAGAGAACCTGGTAATTTATGTTCTCTTTTACTATCCTCTATCCGATTGTGGAACTTATCAAGTCAATCAATCAAACAAAAGCATTTACTAAGTGCCTACTCTGTGCTAGACATTGAAATAGTTTCTTATTGGTAAAATCCACTGATTGAGTTTAGCTTGACAGATTCTACTTTATTATTCTCTTTTCCCATCCAGAGAGACTGGAAGACATATGAAAAGGCTCTGGCTTTCTCATTAGAGTACCTGAATAGTTCTGTCATTTTTCTCTCAGTGACATTCACTCTGATGCTGAACAGGGAACATTGTAATCTGTCACTTGACTTGATTAGCAAGGGCGTGATAAGGATATGATGTCAACTCATCTGGCAAAAACTTTTACAATACTAATTTAATTAATGTCCTCCCCTAGGTCTGTCTTATGCATAGACAGAGAAGACAGTTCTCTATGTGGCATGATTAGAGGGATGGAAGGAAGATAAGACATCTTCATTCCTACATCATCACGCCCTATATACCTACCTCCCTTACCACCTTATCACTTGTCACTAGTGCCTGAAATTCCATAACTGGAACATTTCCTTTGGGTTAACCCATTATCTCTTGCCAAAATGTAGAGGGACCTTGCACGTGTTTTTTTTTGTTTTTGTTTTTGTTTTTTTTTTTTAAATTTTAAACCCTTAACTTCTGTGTATTGAAGATTGGTAAGGGTAGGCAATGGGGGTCAAGTGACTTGCCCAGGGTCACACAGCTGGGAAGTGTCTGAGGCAGGATTTGAACCTAGGATCTCCTGTCTCTAGGCCTGGCTCTCAATCCACTGAGCTACCCAGCTGCCCCGCATGTAAGTGTTTTAAAGTTATTTATTGACTTGAACCTGAGAACAAATTTAGCATTGTGAGCTGTTAACACCATGGTGTGAACTGGTTAATCAGATCCCTGATAATGTTGTGGCAGGTTATTGGGAACAGGTTTTAAATAAATGGGAAGAGGGAATATCAATTGGAGCACTGGCTCTTTAGAGACCAGAATAGCTAATAACTTCTTGATTTGGTTTAATAAGTTTATTCCCAGAAAAGTGAGGGAAGCCACAAAAGGAACTATTATTTTGGACTTGATTCTGGGCTAGAAGGAGGAATTGGTTTTGAATTAGAAACAATGGGAACTTTGTGGGAGGGGCCCTCCTGATTCAGAATTTGTGATAAAGAAGGCGAGAAAAATTATACATACATGACAGATGAACTAAATTGGGGAGAGAAGATTTAAATGGATTCAGAAAAAGATTAGATAAGACCCTTTATCTAAGGATGGACTAAAATTCTATAGGGAAAACCAGTCGAGGAATGTTGGTAAGCTTCAAGAATGAAATTCTGGGAGTTCCAGGTTAAGATGGCAGCAGAGTAAGAAGCAGCTCTTAACCTCTCCTGACCAAAACACACAAAACTCCTCAAGGGGACATAAAAACAAGTCCAGATGAACGGAGGAACCCCACAACAGGGCACAGTGTGGAAGGTACGTGGAATCAAGGCATTTCCATGCTATAAAGGGGCGAAACAGCTCACTAAATCGCGGGCTGAGCAACCACCCCACCCCCAACCCCTCCACACACAACACCTATAGCGCCGAAGCCAGCTAAAAAGAAATAGAGCAAGTTTGGGGCACCCATCGAGTCATTGGCAGCTCCGGGGCCTGTTCCTGAGAGCAGCAAGATTTAGGACCCCAAAAAGCTAACGAACGCACACAAAATCTGAGCACAGGAGCAGGGCGCCGAGAGCGGATGCAGGACGCAGAGCACGGGCTCAGAGCGCAGGCACGGGCGGAGGCGTGGGTGGAGGCAGACACAGCCACAAGCTAAAGCTCTGAAACCCTGAGTGGGGAACCAGTGCAGACGGGTATACGACTGTGGAAGCAGTGACCTGAGACTTGTAAAGAAACCTCCAGCAAATGATCAAGCAAGGGGGTGCACGAGGGGGCTTGACTACGGACAGACCCTGAGCGGGAGGATAAACCTGAGAAGCTGCTGGGCTAACTATGGCTACCCAGTCTCAGGAAGTTCAGAAGAGAAAGATTAACAACAAGAAAAAGAAGTCTTTAACACTCGACAACTTTTACACAGAGAAAATCCAGACAACCAAGCAAACAGAGGAGGAGAACAAACAAGCATCCGGACCCTCCTCAAATAAGGAAAACTCCTCACAAGCTATGGAAGAGTTCAAAACTGAGATTTTGAGGAAAATGGAAGAGATCTGGCAAGAAAATAACTGTTTAAAAGGTAGAATCTTGCAATTGGAAAGTGAGGCTCAGAAACCAAATGAACTGATACGCAAATTGAACACCAGAAATGACCATATTGAAAAGGAATACCAGAAGATTATGGTCAAAAACCAGAAGATTATGGCCAAAAC
Organism: Gracilinanus agilis; assembly: GCF_016433145.1. NCBI lineage: Eukaryota > Metazoa > Chordata > Mammalia > Didelphimorphia > Didelphidae > Gracilinanus > Gracilinanus agilis. The sequence continues at coordinate 302,574,369 of NC_058130.1, read as the reverse complement.
CCAGAAGATTATAGCCGAAAACCAGAAGATTACAGCCGAAAACCAGAAGATTACAGCCGAAAATCAAAAGATCATAGCCGAAAACCGAAAGATTATAGCCGAAAATCAATCCCTAAAGGCTACAATTGAGCAAGTAGAAGCTAATGATCTCTCAAGACAATAAGAACAAATAAAACAAAGTCAAAAGACTGAAAAAATAGAAGGAAACATGAAATATCTCAATGAGAGAGTGACAGACCAAGAAAACCGGTCTAGAAGAGACAATTTGAGAATAATTGGTCTTCCAGAAATTAATAGAAACCTGGACTCCATACTAACAGAAATAATTCAGCAAAACTGCCCTGAAGTCCTACAACAAGAGGGCAATATAGACATTGAAAGGATTCATAGAACACCTGTGACATTCGATCCAGAAAAGAAAACACCCAGAAATATAATTGCCAAATTCAAGAGTTTCCAAGCAAAAGAAAAAATCTTACAAGAAGCCAGAAAGAAACAATTCAAATATTAAGGAGCACCAATCAGGATCACACAGGATCTGGCAGCCTCCATGCTAAAAGATCGCAAAGCTTGGAATATGATATTCAGAAAGGCAAGAAAGCTGGGCCTGCAACCACGGATCAACTACCCATCAAAATTGAATATATATTTCCAGGGGAAAGTATGGGCATTCAACAAAATTGAAGAATTCCAGGTATTTGCACAGAAAAGACCAGGGCTAAATGGAAAGTTTGATATCCAACCACAAAAATCGAGAGAAACCTGAAAAGGTAAATAAGATACAGAGGGGAAAGAAAGAAAACTTATAATTTTTAAATTTGCCTTTTTAAGGGCCTCAGTGAGATCTAATTATCTGTATTCCTATGTAGAGAAATGTTATGTATAATTCTCTGTAGTGAACTCTATTCACTATTATAATATTCACTATTATAGTAATCAGAAGAATAATTCACAGGGTGAGGGTGGAACACTAAATAATCTAAGATGACATGGGGGATGGGAAAGAGGGGGTGAATAGCAGGGGACACCAAGAGAAACTTGAGTGAATAAGAAAATAGGATATTCTATTACACACAAAGAGGGTATGGGAGGGAGAGGGGACAAAATACTATTATAAGAAGGAGAAGAAGAGAGCATTAAGAGGTAATAATCAAACCTTATTCTTAGTGTAATCAACCCGGAGAGGGAAGAGTAGCTATACTATCCATTGGGACATAAAACTCTTATCTAACCCTTCTGAGAAAGTTAGAAGGGATAAACCAAGGGGAGCAGGGGAGTGGGGAGGTCAAAAAAGGGAGGGGAGAAGGGGGAGGGAATTCATAAGGCCTTTAAAAACAAAAAGAGGGGAAAAATATGGGAGGGGGTAGAAAGGGAAGTTAATCAAGGGAAGGGATAAGGGATAGTGGCTCAATAGCAAACCACTGATTTAAAAGGAAAAAGTATAAGGAAAAAGGGGGTAGGAATGGGGGAGGATTTGAAAATGTCAGCAAATGCACAACTGATGATTATAACTCTGAATGTGAATGGGATGAACTCACTCATAAAACGGAAGCAAATAGCAGAGTGGATTAGAAACCAAAATCCCACCATATGTTGTCTACAAGAAACACATATGAGGCGGGTAGACATACACAAGTTTAAGGTTCAGGGTTTGAGCAAAATCTTTTGGGCGTCAAATGAGAAAAAGAGGGCAGGAGTGGCTATTATGATTTCTGACAAAGCCAAAGTAAAAATAGATATGATTAAAAAAGACAGGGAAGGTTATTACATCCTGATTATAGGCAGTATAAATAATGAGGAAATAACACTGCTCAATTTGTATGCACCAAGTGGCATGGCACCCAAATTCATAAAGGAGAAACTGGCAGAGCTCAAGAAGGAAATAGATAGTAAAATGAGCACAATAATGGCACCTTATCTCCCAGGATTGTGTGATGATCAAACAAGATAACATTTGCAAGGAACTTTATATACATTAAAGTTCTATATAAATGCTAGTTATTATTATTATTATTATTATTATTATTATTATTATATGTCCTATCTCCCCAGCTGTACTGCATGCTACTTCAGGGCAGGGACCATGTTTCAAAAGTGTCATGATATAATGGAATAAGCCTAGATGAGGAGTCAGTTTAGATGCTGCCTCTGACACTATTTAATTTATTGAGCTGTTTAATCATGGAATATTGTTAACTATAACCTCCTAAGGTGGTTGAGATTCAATAACGTAATATATAAATAAAGTGTCATGTAAAACTTAAAAAAAAAAAGAAAAAAAAGAATGAAATTCTGAAGAAACAAGTAGAAACAACTCCAAAAAGGAAAGAGTGAACTCTCTAGAAACTGACATGAATAAAGAAATGAAAGTATTCCTACTGATCTTAGAGTAAAAGCTTCAGAGAAGAGATACAGATGTGTCCTTTTTTAAGAACACAAATTAATCGATAAATCTGTATTAAGTGCCTATGAACTGATAATAATTAATTTCTAAAATTAAGAATTGGAGGCAGGTACATCCAATTCTTTGGGTGTTTGCCAGGGAGGATCATGACAGGCAGTGGGGAAATGGGGAAGCAGTCATCCTTTAATTAGGCACAGAGCATACAGGGACAAGTAGCAAAAGGGTAACAGAGGCAGATGGCGAGGGGACAAGCATTGAAGTAGCAAAGGAAGGCAGGCAGTGTGGGGGAAAGCATGGGAAGGGGGAGAGGCACAGATCATCACTCACAAAGCCAAGGATTAGGGTTTAGGAGCACTTACAGCATCTACCTGCTGGAGATTGAAATGCTCAGGGAATAGGAAATTGAGGTCTTATTTTTATAGGGTTTTCTTGGGGAACAGAGTAATTCTTGTCAATGCCCCCTTGGGGTTAGTTCTTGGTAAAACTTTAAAGTTGACATGCCCACACATCATCTCAAAGTTATCAGCACCTTTTTAATGTTCTGCTGGTCTGGAATTTACATATCATAGAAACAGAACCCTAACAGCCACTCTAGACAACTTTGGCTGGTGTATAATATATTACCAAGATGTGAATTTTGGTTACTATCTAATATAATTTGAACATATTCCCTTTTGATCTTTGGTATGGTTTGTCTGTGACTTCCAGGTTTTCCTTTTGTAATCTTATTTCCTATTATTGCCTTTTTATATTGTCCACCGATAAACTTACTTACTATATTGACCAGAAGTGGGTGGTAGGTCAGGCAAACAGAGGAAGACACAATTTTAGAATAACCTATGATGTTCTAGTTACTGTGTTTATTTCAGAGTATGCAAACACAAAGAAGGAAACCATCTCTACTTTCAAGGACCCTACGATATAGTAAGAGAAATAACAAGAACAGATATATGCTCTATATACAAGCTAATATTTTTTTTTATCCTGGGACTCCATTCTAGGAGCATAGGGCCACAACCAGTAGGCAATGGGTTGCTCAGGGTCACCCAGCTGGGAAGTGTGTGAGCCTGGATTTGAACCTAGGACCTTTGTGTCTCTAGGTCTGGCTCTCAATCCACTGAGCTAGCCCAGCTGCCCCTACTTTAGGTTGCAGTTTCTTTAGCAGATGTAATTTTTACAGGGTGGGGTTGCTAGCCCCAAGCCCAACCCTCCTCCTTTTTCATCCAGGCTAGGGACCGTCCTTAGCCCAGGAGTGGTAAGGGTGGGCGATAGGGGTCAAGTGACTTGCCCAAGGTCACACAGCTGGAAGTGTCCGAGGCCGGACTTGAACCTAGGACCTCCAGTCTCTAGGCCTGGCTCTCAATCCACTGAGCCACCCAGCTGCCCCACAAGCTAATATACTCTGTATAAATATAAAGAGAATAAGTTGAAATCATTTAAATACAAGGTAATTTGAGAGTTGAGGAGATCAAGAAATGCTTTATATAATAAAGAAAGTGGTGTGCTGCCTCGTGAAAAAAGAGGGATTCTATGAGTCACAGAGGAGGAAGGACTGAATTCCAGACAAGAGGGGATGGGCATTGCAAAGATATAGAAATGAGAGATGTGAGTTCTGTAAGAAATGGAGAGGCCAGGTTGTAGAATCACAGAATGTGGAAGAGGAATATGTTTAGTGAGACAAGAAAGAAAGATTGGAGGTTGGTTGTGCTGGTAAAAGTTAGAAGGGCAGCTAGGTGGTTCAGTGGATAAAGACCCAGGTCTCAATACAGGAGGTCTTGGGTTCAAATGTGACTGCAGACGCTTCCTAGTTGTATGATCCTGGGCAAGTCATTTAACTCCAGTTGCATATCCCTTACTGCTCTTTTGCCATGGAACAGATACTTAGCTAAGACAGAAGGTAAGCATTAAAAAAATTAAAGACTTTATATTTAATATAAGCACATATCAAATATATATTTGAGAGGCAATAGGGACACTCTGTAGTTTATTGATTGGAAGAGTGGCATGATCAGATCTACACTTAAGGAAAAATCCCTTTGGCAACAGTGTGTAGGGTGGGCTAAAATGGGGAGAAACTTGAATGCTATGAAGACCAATTAAGAAGCCACTGCAATAATCTAGGCAAGATGCAATGAGGGCTTGAACTCAGGTGATGGCTGTGTGAATCAAAAAGATAGAATGTAAGAGATGTAGAGGTAAAAGTTGGCTAGATTTAGCAACTGCCTAGAAATATAAGATGAGGAAGAGTGAGGAATCAAGGATATTGCTAAGGTTATGAACCTGGGAGCCTGGAAGAATGGTAGTATTTTCAATAGATAATAGAACTTTGGAAGGGAATTGGGTGGGGTAAAGATATGAATTTTGTTTTGGATATATTAAATTTAAGATGTCTCCAGGATATCTAGTTTGAAAGTTCCTGTGGGTATCTGGTGATGAGGCTTCTTATAGTTAAACCCAGAGAAGCTGTTGAGGTTACAGAGAAAGAGAGATAGAGACAGAGAGACATAGAGAGAGAGAGAGCAATTTCAGTGGAGTGATCAGAATCCAAATGGCAAAGGCTGAGGAGTTAAGTGAGAAGAGAAGAAGTGGAGGCAACGGTGCTGAAACGTTTTTAGGAATTTGGCTAAGAAAATGAGGATGGATTTAGGATGATAGCTTTAAGTGCTTGCAAAATCTAAGAAGGACTTGACTTTGGCTTTTCTTAGTTCTTTCTATTACCAACACATCCAGAAGTTGTAAAGCTAGAGCTTGGTATATGGCAAGGACCTGGAGAAGTGATCACTCTTTTGTGCAGCAGTAATACTGAATCCTTGTTAACATTTAGTAGTCTTTCAGTAACTGTAGACACTGTGAGGAATATCTGGATTCAATAGTCGTGTTTCAAGCATCCTCCAGTAGAGAGATTTTTTTCCCAGCTTTCTTGATGGTAGCTCAGCCAAAAATATGGTAGCCTTTCCAAAAATACTTTTGGAAGGTAATCATTTGATGCCCAGATTTCTCTTACATAAAGGTTATATTTTGATGAACTAATGTAACTTAAAACACTTTTTAATCTTGGGTTTTGTTTTTACATTATACAATTTACAGATTACCCCCATTTCTTGAGAGGTCTCAAATAACAAAGCAAAAATTATTAAGGAAAACACAATAACTGACCATATCTGAAAGTACATGCAAAAGTATACTTCTGAAGCATTAAAAAATTAACAGTAATCTATTTTCTCTCTCTTATCTCTATTCCGTTGGAAAGAAAAGAAAAATTCCTTACAGCAAATATACATGGTCAAGCAAAGCAAATTTTCTTGTTACATGTATACAAAAATATCTGTCTCATTCTGCACCCTAAATCTATCACTTCTCTGTCAGAAAGTAGAAAGAGGGTCTCATCATTTGACTCTGGAAATTATGAATAGCCATAGTATTCATCATAGATTTTCCAGCTTTCAAAGCTGTTTGTCTTTAGATAATTTTGTTGTATAAATTGTTCTCTTGATTCTGTTTATTTGATTTTTTATCAGTTTATAAAAATATTCAGTTATTCATTTTTATAATATTACTAGAGTATAATTTTTTCTTCTGATTCTTCTCACTTTCCTCTGTCTTAGTTCCTATAAGTATTATCCTATATACTATCTGTCTTAGTATCAATTCCAAGGCAGAAGAGAGACAAGGGTTAGGTAATCAGGGTTAAGTGACTTGCCCAGTCACAGAACTAGGAAGTGCCTGAGGATATATTTGAACCCATGTCCTCCTGATTTCAGGCTTGATGCTTTATCCACTGTGCTATCTAATTGTCCCACTTAAATATTTTTGTATTTCTTTGATCTCTTTTGGGTAAAGGCTTACAAATAGTATAGCAGGGTCAAAGGACATGAATTCTTTAGTAACTTTTTGTATATATATATATATATTTTTAAACCCTTGTACTTCGGTGTATTGTCTCATAGGTGGATGATTGATGATTGGTAAGGGTGGGCAACGGGGGTCAAGTGACTTGCCCAGGGTCACACAGCTGGGAAGTGGCTGAGGCCGGGTTTGAACCTAGGACGCCTGTCTCTAGGCCTGACTCTCACTCCACTGAGCTACCCAGCTGCCCCTGTATATAATTTTAAATTGCCTTCTAGAATGGCTATACTCTTTCAAAGGTCCCCCAGTGTTGTATCAATGTCCCTGTTTTCCACAGCCCCTCTAACATTTATCATTTTCCTTTTTTGTCACCTTTGACAATCTGATAAGTGTGAAGTTGACCCTCAGGTGTTTCAATTTGCATTAGTGATTTGGAGCATTTTTCTTAATTATTGTCTTTCTTTCTTTGGGGAAGGATCCTCTTTATTCTTTATTCAATCATGATCTTTTCTCCTATCTATAGATCTGATAATCCCCACCCCCCTACATGTCATTTTTCTTTAATTTGTTTATGACATGATCTTTTGTATTTGGGTCACATATCCATTTGGAATTCATCCTGGTATAAGATAAGAAGTGTTGTTAGGAAAATAACTTCTTAAATGCTGCTGTCCAATATTCCTAAGAGTTGGTTTTTTTTAAGTAGCAAGTTCTTATCCAAGTAACTGGAGTCTTTGTGTTCATTGAATACTACTGAATAGACTTGCTTTGGTATATTGAATAGACATTCTGTTTCACTGATTGAGCTCTCTATTTTCTAACTAGTACCAAACTGTTTTGAGGATTATTTCTTGGTAGGATAGTTTGAGATCTGGCTCTACTAGGTCCCCTTCCTTCTTCCTTCTTTTTATTATTTCCTTTGAAATTGTTAACCTTTTTTTTTTTTTGCCTCCATCTGAATTTCATCGTTATTTTTTCTAGTTTATGAAGTGACCTCTTGGTAGTTTGATGTGTATGGCATTGAATACTTGAAAACTTTTTCTTAGAATGTATAGTTATAATTAAAATGTGTCCAACTATGGAATGAATGCTTTCATTTAAAAGGTAAGAAAATTTTCCTAATAATAGCCCTACCAAAGATCCATTAAATTTTGCAACCTATTCCAATAAATATTTTAAAGTATCTTTCCCTGTCATCATCCAGACAATACTTGAACTCCTCAGTGAAATCTATGGCATCGTGTGAAAAATTAGTCAAAATAGTGACACTAGAAAAGCATTGTAGATAAAAAAAAAAAAGATTAAAAAATAAAAATAAATGTGTAGACTACTACTTAGAGCTGAACAGATATTGCCAAATAGTCTTCTTTATCAAATGTCAAAATAAATATACATTGCCAAATATATATATACATATATATATACACACACTTAGTCTATATATACACACATACATATGTATGTGTGTATGTGTGTGTGTGTGTATATATATATATATATATATATACATATATATATATATATATATAAATCTTAGCCCCTTTACCAGAAAATATCTGGGGTTTGTCCCTATCTCATTAAGTCCTCCATGAGAAGAAGCTTCTGTATATCCCTTCAGACAAATATACTTTTCAGTATAAGTAAGTTAAGGATATAAAGTTACATTTTATCTAGTTGAAAAGATAACAGTGCCAAATTTTTCATCATGAAATTGTCTTCTTAGATATTAATGAAGGGAGGGTTAGCTATGCCATGATTTTATATTTTTTAAACTTTGAAATTAAAAGTATGAAACTATGATACTATTTTCAGTCTCTCTAGGTACGTGGATATTTGGGAAGTAACATAAGATAATCCAGAATCTTCCCGCATCTTATATAGTTAAGCATTAAGAGAGATCTGTAGGCTCTTTCAGACAAGAGTGCCAGTCATAAGGCAGTATATGCTGTTTCTGAAAGAACTGACATATGTTTCCCTAAGAAGAGGAGGAAGAAGCCAAGGACTGATGGAAGCTGCCTTATGATGCATAGCAATCCCAAGATACAAATAAAAGTAATGGATATTTGCCTGAGCAGGGGTGGGGGCAGGAGAGGGATTGAGATGAGTATATATGAATGTGAATGGAGAATACTGGGAAGGAGAAGAGGGAGATTGAGCTTGGAAATGGAGAGGAATGGATGTGTCTTCTTTCCCAAAAATAGATACATGTAGAGTAACTTTTTATATTCCTGTATCCTGAAGAGTCAGGAGAACTGATGTCCGCAGAGATTCTGCCAGTAGGTCGGATGTAATATTATACTAATTGGGTGAAAAAACTCAGCTTCTGCACCAAGAGGAAGGTAACAGTGATTGCCCTTCTCTAGGACCTAAATAGACGACACCTCTGTGCCCTTCAGCCAGATGTTTCTCCAAGGGTTGCACTTTCTATACGATGATGAGCTCCAGCTCCCCATTGAATATTCTGTTTGATCCCCTTTTCTTATGTTCTAATTCATTCTTCTTGATGCATAAAAACATGTTAGTACATAAGTCTTGGTTATATAATCATTAGGGGAAGCACTGGAAGGCAATGAACATAAAAATTCACTCAGTGTTTGGTTGCCGGGGAACATCCTCTGATGTTAAAATAGCTAGGAGAGGTAGTAGATCAGTGTTATCTTCAAATATGCATTAATCCTAGACTTAACATAACCCCAATATTATATGCCCATGAGGAATAATTAAAAAAGGAATCTTAGAGGATTGTGTTTCATGGTTTTCACTGAGTTTCTCTAACTCTGCACTCAAGTGAACCCCTAAACCTTCAATACACATTGAATAATCCTTAAACTCCATTATGTTGAACTGAGAAGAGGGAGGGAGTTCTAAAATATAGTATATAGCTGAAATGAAATTCTGTATAGGATATTAAAGACATTTACAATAAACCTCCAAGAAAGAGGGGAGCCAAGTTTATGCCTGTCATCTTCCTTTTGGGATGTGTGAAAGAGGGACCAGGATTAGAGGGAGCTCAGAACGAGTTTTTTGGAAGGAGACCAGTTTCTGTGATTATAAGAAGATTGAAAGAGTGCAAGTAGAAGAGGTCTAGGAAGAAAGGAAGTTGTTTAAGGACAGCAACATTCTCAGAGTGTATAACAGAAAGGGAGGACACAGAAAATTAGGAACTGCAGAAGAGGTAAAGCAGAG